>NW_027315801.1:4151532-4209032 GCF_026437365.1 Eucyclogobius newberryi
AAGAAAATGTGACAGAAGCGATCGTCCCGGCTCGAAAGAGGGAAAAGTTGCAACATTGGCATTTTTGTTGAAGCGTTTCATTCACATTTACAGAATAAAACGGTTGGCGTTGGTGCAGTTAGCTTCCCGGTTGCCGAATGTCTCTAATCGCTCTTTCCCCATTTCCCACTAGAGCATAAAAAAAGAAAAAAAGAAACATACAAAAAGGTGTCGACTGTAAACTAACTAGCCCATTAATTATACAATCTAAGACGCAAATTAATATTTTTTTTTTTAGCTTTTTTGACACGTCATTGAATTTCTTTTGGCTTCACGTACATTTGGCCCGAGTTTTGAGTTTGAAAACGAGGCAAAGTACGGTACGATGTGGCAGCGAGGACGGAGCGCGACAATGACCGCCCACCACGCGGTCCAGGAAGTCAAGTTCCCATTGATTTCTCCCATTGACTCGCCAAAATAAGATCAAACACTAGAACGCTTCCAGGCGCTCATCGTTTTACGTGGCAACTTAAGACCGACGAGACCAATAATTGTGTCTCAAATGTACTTTATAATCTTAAGATTCTATGGTAAAAAAAAATCAATGGGAAATTGACTTTTGACTGTGGCATTTCGATTAGCGCGATGCGAACAATCTGTAACAAATGGAGTTCTTCCGGCCTCTTTCGGCTTCCAGCGAAACCTTCAACTTCACCGTGAGCTAAAGTGACGGCGCGACACCACGTTTCCGGGCGATGTGAATAAAGTTCTTTTTTGAATCCGGCCTCGGACATGCGGCGTCTCGGAGCGCTAACAACAGGAGTGCGTTATTTGGCAAAGCAGAATTTGTCCGTTTCTTACATTCTCGACCCTCCGAAAAAAAAACGCTGACGCCGCGCGAGACGACGAGGAAAGCTAGAGCGCGACGCAAAGAACGACAAGACGCGTGTCATATTCGGTAAGGCTCGCGGAGGTGCGTCGGCGGCGATATCGGACATTCTGCGAGGAAAAAGAAAGACATTTAGGAGAAGGCGAGAAGCGCTTTAGTCGTTCTGTTTTTAGTTTGTCCAATGCTCGATGAAAACTAAAATGGCGACAGCTCCACTTTGCGGTTAACTATAGCGTACTGTGCGAGCGCTTTAGAGCATTTACCCCTGAACTACAAGCGCGTCCACGTTTGAAGTGGGCAGTATGTCTTTTGGCATTGCGAGACCGGGTCGACAGGCTTGTTTATGCCCTTTCAATTATTTTGACAAAACACTATTATTGTTATTTATTTTTTGAGACAGTTCTTTTATAGAAAATCCTGAAATTGTTCATATTTAATTTTACAAATCAGGATTAATATGGAAATCTACCGTATTTTCCGAACTATACGTCGCACCATTTTTCATAGTTTTGGCCGGGGTGACATATATGTGATATTATTTGTTATTTTCACACTTGCAACCGCATTTCACCCTCCAGTGCGACTTATGTTTTTTTGGCTGGTGCGACTTATACTCCGGAAAATACGGTAATCGTCTTTGCCCCTTACAAATGTGTATTTTTTTGGCACAGTACTGTATACTTAAAACCACAAACGTGCCCTTTAATGTTGCCATCTCAACCCAGCGACTTCATCCACAGCAAAGGTGACAATATAGTATACTTTTATATTTATACATATTGATAAAAGTTATGTAAAAACATTATGCAAAGCAGTGTAAAATAGTTTATAATACAAAATGGTTTCTCAGGGGATTTCTTTACATCCGGAGTTTGTTAGTCGTTTGTAGTCAGTTTAGTTGAGATGACATATGTACATGCTAGTACTGTAGTACACGTAGTAGTAGTACATGGCATATGAAAGAGACAGTAGTGTTCACAGTGTGGAAACAGGAAAGACAATTAGATGCCAAAATAAATTACAAACGTCCCATGGAGCGCGTTATAGTGGATACAACTGGACATTCGAATATTACTACACAATAAACTGCTTTTGTGCGGGGAACTTTTTACGGTTTAGAAATAAAAAAATTGGGCCAAATTTGACAGGTTGCAAAAATTATACATTTAAATTTACATTGAAAATCATAGATAAATATAACCCGGCTGATCGTTTCTGACAGTGTATATAAGCACTCATCAGGGCTGCAACTAACCAGTACTTTTTAAATCGACTTAAATATGGTGACTGGAGGCTTTTAGATAATATTTACAAATTTAGTATATTATGAATGAAGAAAAATCTGAAATTTCAAATTTTTTGACATTTTGATGCAATAAAGCCACCGTCTTTGTTATAAAGGCTCTTTTCGCATGAGTTTTAGTCTCTAAAGTCCAGATAATGACCAAAATACAACTACAATTCACTGCAGCCGCAACATTTACACCTTCCATACATCAAAATATCCGAATATCAAATGTATACGTCGAGTGAAATACATTTCTGTGACGATTCTGAACAAAACCCAGTAAAATGTGTTTGAATTCACCTCGGCGTAACGTCATAACTGTCCAATAGGATCCACTATAAACGCCGTCTCCACAGTTTGAGAATCACGCCGCGGAGTTAATGCCTCGTGTGGTCACCGAGCGACGCCGGGTCACGCCCCCTGTCGGCGCGGAGGAGGGGGCGTGGTTAAAGCGAGCGGAGGAGGAGGAGGAGGCGAGAGATGTCGGAGGTCAGAGGTGAGAACAGTACAGTCCGCTGAAGAGGGGGGCGATTCAGAAGGGAGGGTTTTCCTGAGTGGGCGTGGGAGTGGGCGTGGTCTCGCTGGTGGCCTCGGCGTTGTCCTTGGCGCCGACGACTTTGTACTGGACGAGAGACAGGAGGCGGGTGTTACTATGATTGAAAACACAGGGGAATAGTGATGTACAATCTGAATCAAAGAAATCATTCTACAAATAGTTGAAGAGGTTTTCTTACTCTTTACATTAAGTTTATTAAATTTCCCTCAGATGCAGGATGAAGTGGGACAGTTTTTGTGGTAGTTCATTAGGTCCAATTTAATAAAACGTACACATTGCGGAGTGTTCTGTGAGGAATTGTGTTTTTTATTGCTTCAAATAAAACAGCTTTTTGTCAATTCTTGTTTTTGTTAACATTTGAGATTAAAAAATATTCAAAGAAAATTAATTCAATTTTTGAAATCAATTTATGAAAGTCATATTCCCGCTCACCTTACCCCAGTCTCCCCTACATACATGTACTCTTATATAATTAAAATAATAGAGCTTTGTAAGTGTATTTATAAAACGGGAGCATCACCGTATTTTCAGAACTATAAGTTGCACCTTTTTTCATAGTTTTGGCCAGGAAGACTTATACTTATATTTATACTTATATATTTATACTCCGGAGCGACTTGTATGTGATATTATTTGTTATTTTCACACTTGCAACCGCATTTCATACTCCAGTGCGACTTGTATATGTTTTTTCTTCACTATTATGCATTTTTTGGCTGGTGCGACTTATACTCCGGAAAATACGGTATGTATTTTAAAAGGACACATATTATGCAAAACCTCTTTTCTGAGCTTTAAACCATGTTCCATCCACAAAAAGCACAGAGAGTTGAATTTAGCTTCATTCACCATCAGGCTTCATGATAACGACGCCCTCTCCCTCCGAGCCCCAGAAAACGCTCAGTTTCAATTTGACACAAATAAAGACATCAAAAGTGGAGCTCCGCCTCCGTCTGCTCCCGCTTTAAAGTCTATGAATCTTAAATCTCGTTCTGAACATTTCTGCCTCAAATTGCTTACGTTAGCATATCGGCTACATCGCTAAAATAGCTAGCGTTCAGGGTGCTCGTTTCCAACTGCTGCCAAACTCAGACGAGAGCGAGCGAGCGAGCACAGACTGATGCCACTTAATGTCCGTTTTCTGTACATTTACCAACAGTAGCACAGAAGCAGCATCTCCTTTTATGAGTTAAAAAAAAAAAAGACAATAAATCGAATAATAAAATATAACGTGAGATTGCGATCACTTCAATACTTGGGACCAGGACATGGAAACTCACCTTCAGGTTTCCCACTTTGTCTTCGAAGGACTTGAAAGTGGCCGAGTTCCTGCCACACAAAGACTCATTTTACCTTGGCACGGATAAGACTGTACGTACACAACAACAACAACAAGCGCCGACACATGTGCCATCACACACTGAACATTTACACATGCCATCCAAACACACAAACACACACAAACAAACAAACAAACAAACACATGTATAAATTAGTCGGACTTTGCAGAGTGTTGAGAGGGAGCATACTTTACCTCATGGCCGGCATACTTATGGAGTGGCGGATGGAATAGTTGCTACTTTGGAAGCGTTAAAGAGAAGAGACAGAGAGGTGCCAGTGTTAAAAGCAAAACGCAACAAGCCGTTCAAGTACAAGGTCATAATGAGTTTCCAGCACGTTTCATTCCTCTGGAGCCGCACCGAGATGATTGAATTATGCAAAGAGCATAAGACTGAACATCGGATAGTGTTCTGAAGGTGTAATTAGCACCGACATTAAATAATAGGGAAAAGGGAAGCTTTTTTAAGACCACACCAGGGTGGCATGATAAATGATATTAAAAGTTCAGAGTCTCCAGATTGATTAAAACGATTACTTACAGCCCTAACTCTTGTGTTTGTTGTATTAAAATGAATGTAATGTTAAAACTGTATTAGTGTTAGTCCACTGCATCGTCGTCGTGGGAGTCGCTACGTGGGCGTCGCTACGTTAGCATCGCTACGTCGGCGTCACTATCTCTTTGGAGTTTCGTGCAGAGTAGCACTAAAACACACTACTAAAGTAAGTAAGGATGTAGGTTTTTGTATTTAGTTTGAGTTTTAAATCGGTATTCTGCTGTGAAGCACTTTGGCTCAGAACGGTTTTATTTGTATATATTTGTGTTCTTATGTGAGCTGTCGGCACGGTGATCCCAGGTTGGCGTCTTACCTAAAGGAGTTAGAGAAAGGCAGCGCTCTGCAGATCAAACCGGGGCAGCGATTAAGGAGAGAGAGAAGCACATGAGCCAAAAGCACCAGCAGCAGTCGTTAGCAAACCCACAGAACAGACACTTAAACACTCCTGGAAATGTTAGCGTGAGCAAACATGTCGGACCAGGACGTCTGAGGATTGAGGAGACATTATGGTTGGACAAACATGCAAAACCAGGTCGTGTGAAGGTCCAAAACGAGTCCAATTCTCCTGAAAAGCAGTGTTTTCTTGTTTTGTCCTGATGTACCTCATGTCTCCGAGCCCCCTCCTGATGGCCGTGCCCATGGTGGACAGGGCAGCGGTGGTCTTCTGTCCCGCCTGTGAGAGTGTCTCCTGGGTCTTCTTATATCTGTGCGTGGGAGAGAGAGGAGCAGGACAGAGGAGCAGGACAGAGGAGCAGGACAGAGGAGCAGAGGATAAGGACAGAGGAGCAGGACAGAGGAACAGAGGATAAGGACAGAGGAGCAGGACAGAGGAACAGGACAGAGGAGCAGGACAGAGGAGCAGGACAGAGCAACAGAGGAGAAGGACAGAGGAGCAGGACAGAGGAACAGAGGAGAAGGACAGAGGAGCAGGACAGAGGAACAGAGGAGAAGGACAGAGGAGCAGGACAGAGGAACAGAGGAGAAGGACAGAGGAGCAGGACAGAGGAACAGAGGAGAAGGACAGAGGAGCAGGACAGAGGAACAGAGAAGGACAGAGGAGCAGAGGAGCAGGACAGAGGAGCAGGACAGAGCAACAGAGGAGAAGGACAGAGGAGCAGGACAGAGGAACAGAGGAGAAGGACAGAGGAGCAGAGGACAGGACAGGACAGAGGAACAGAGGAGCAGGACAGAGGAGAAAGACAGAGGAGCAGCGGCGGATGGACAAAGTATGGAAAAAGTGATGACAGAAAGAACAAAGAAGGAAGATGATCCGTTAGATAAATGTATCTGGATCCATTAAAGATGCACCAGTCCTGATCCCAGGTCAAACACATTTGGGCCCGGGCCACATCACTGGCACCAACTGGACCGGTGCATCCACAACACAAACTGAGAAACTCTTCAAACTGCTGCAGGCGCTGAATTCAAAAGTGAAACTCGATATAAAGGTTTTGCGCCGCATTTATGTCGACCGCGTTCTCACGACTTAAATGGCCAGAAATGGTTCAAAAGTTTGGTCAGTTTTAGCCTCATTTCTCGTGCTTAAACACATAAAAGTCTGTTCTCGCCACGTATCTGCACCATTTTGTTTGCTCAGGTTTATTAGCAGTTACATCTGGCGTTTCTGCTCATACTTATACACGTTTAAAGAGTAGAAGAAAACAACAGTATATTAGATGTGTGTTATCGTTGTAAGGGACCATTGTTTGTGCGGTCGGTTTTTGGCATGCGCAGGTCGAAATTTTACGGTAATTTGGCACAAACTCAAATGAGGGATTCGCAGGCAGAATTTTAGCACAAGGGATCAAATGTGTTTCTGAATGTCTTTGAAGCTACCGTCTTACTCTTATATTTTACCATCAGCTTTCCTTTTGCCGCATCAAGTCGCTTTGATGGTAAAAGCTAGCTTGTTTGGCTAACGACAGGGGAAACATTGGTCATTTACCCGACACTACACGCCATTTGTATTTTAGCAATCGAATCGAAGCGGCTGCATTTCCCCCGTACGAATTTCACTTTGAATTCGAGCCTTTTCGGTCCCGCGCACGTTAAACCGGTTAGAAACGTGCCGCTCGTCGCGTTGGCGCGGTTAGTAACCACAGCACACCACACGGCGGCGCACTCGGGTACAACAGCTACATACAGTGCAGTGAAAGGAATGATTGCACATAAAGTAAAGTAGTATAGGAGATGCGTACAGTGTAAAGATAGTCCCCGATACCCACAGCCAGAGCATGCAGATACTTACAGTACATAATATACAGAATGAACTAGGGCCCGACCGATGTTTTTGGGGGCGATGCTGATGACGGGATGATTTTAAATTTGATTATTTAGCATGAATGACCATATTAAGGGGGCTAATTGACACTAATCTTTGGCCCATAATATAAATGTTAACGCGGTTTATTTTCACCTTTTTACCGTAGCTAAAAACAATGCAATTTAATACACACTTAAGATCTAAACCCTTGTTACCAAATACGAACTGTCAAGAGTGTGTGATTCTACTGTGACCCCTGACCTTTGACCCAGGCTCCATTTGCGTTTGCTACCGATGCTAACTATGCTAGTGCCGGATTTGGTGCGGTGATCAAATGTCAGTCTGGATTGTAACAAACTCTGCGTCTAAACGTTTTTGGCTGCAGACTTTAAGATCACTGTCGCTTTACAATGAGCTACGCCGCGTCCAACGGGGGGTTAAGACCATTAATACATCGGGGCAAACGAGACTCCATAATAGTCAATCTGTAAACTGAACAATCGGTCAAGCCCTATGAACACATCGGAAAACATGTGGGTTAAAGGCTGCATTGTCCATCGCATTAAAACCTCCTAGTAAAAAAAAAAAAAATCACTCTCCTGCGATTGTATATATTGTAGTGCATTTGCATAATAAATGTTGTGGTTAGACCGGTGCGTTTACTAAGATTGAGGGACTAAACTGGATCCACCTCATGCCCAGAAGATGCTAATAGAAGCTGAACTCTTGCACGAGCGGCGCTGCAGCGTGGAGAGAACGGCCTCTCCAACACAAACATGTACAGAGCTTATTCCTAATAGTAAATAAAGGAGACTCACGCTTCAGTATGGGTAATGTCGTCCCAAGTGGCAGAGGCTGACTGATATCTAGAGACACAACAGCAGACAGCACATGACACCGCAGTACAATAGTACACAACACACAGTATTTACTCCAGAATCACAACAGAGCTGTAGTGTCCCTGACAATCATGCTATTGTTCTAAATACAGTGGCTTAAAGGACAAATACCATGCATTATCTATATTGTTATTGGCCTTTTAAACATGAAACTTGACATGTCTTAGAACAATAAAAATGTTTCAAAAACAAATGACTTTCCCACACCAGAAACTGAATATTGGGCTTCATCTACTGGCTGCAGAGACAATGACTAAAATATTCATTAGTTGGAGCCATAGTACATATAGTACAATATAGTTTATAGGCGTGTTCATGGCCCATTAACAGTCACTAAGGACACAAGTGAAGACAGTTTACTGGTTATCCTTTTATCTTGCCTCGTTGTCTACTTTTAATTACAGTACAGAATGGTGCCACCAGATGGAGCTCACGTGACGCATCACGGAGTGGAAAAAAGGACTTCTCTAAAAGTCCAAAGGAGTGGCTTTATCTCAAACCTGTGACTGCAGTATTCACGGCCTCGTCTGAATCACATGTGGTTTATTTAACTATGGATTTCATGTTAGCGAAGAAAACGGACTGGATTATTTTGCTTTATGCATCAAAATGATCAATCTTTTACCAGTGGAAGCTACAGTAAACCACTAATGTTAGACTTTCTCAGGACTCTTGAATTAAGAGTACGTCAACTCAGTGCTTTTCTGTTATTTTTACTGTAAACGGTTAACAGAGTACTGACTGAGTACTGACTGAGTACTGACTGAGTACTGACTGAGTATTGACTGAGTACTGACTGAGTATTGACTGAGTATTGACTGAGTATTGACTGCGGAGAGCTCGAGGGCACAACAGTGAGTGACTACTAGTGGTGACTTGTATATGGCAGTTAAACTGATCTTAAACTACTGCTACAAAAAAATTGCAATTGGCAGTTATTCTACTCCAGATGCCCTCCCTTACGCAGCCATCACATCTATTCTAGACTTGGTCAAGCAAAAAGCACAAGTTATTAGCAAACTAGAAAAACAACAAGTTCAATCTAATTAAAGATCCAAACATGTCTCCGACAGTGGTCCTGTGCATGAAGAGAGAGGGTTTGTTTCTCAGAACTCGCCACACATTTAAGTGCTTGTGTAATAGGCCCGGGTGATACACAAATCAATAAGATCAATAGAGCAGGCGCTGAGGGTCAGGAGGTCATGTTAATGGAAACAGCTGACGCTACAGAGCAATGTCCAATTCAAACTCAAAACACAAACACACTCATCACTTTAGTAAGAACAAAACAAGCTTTAAACGTTACACTTCTGGGGCCATTAATTCAACAAAGAAAACTGTCCTTGTTTACAGTGTGCAGAAACAGTTACTGCAGAGGGAACATGTTATTTTAATCAACAGTTTAAAAAGTATAGGAGTTACAGATGTGTGGATGTGCCATGGTTACTGTTACTTTTCACAAGTGTCACTCAACAGTCTGCTCCAGCCGGACTAAGCGTTCTGCCTCAATATATGACCTTTTTAGCTTTGCGCTGGATCCTTTTATTCAGTAGGTTTTAAACAAGAAACACATTATGTCTCGCTAAAGTACACTTAATACTTCATAAATCCACTTAGTTGCTCAGGAGACCAGACCGCCGCCTTAAACCTTCCTTAACCCTTGTGTGACCCTCTAGGATCGAGCGTGGGTTAAAAACACCTTTTCTATTCAAAACAACAAAAACAAACGTAAAAAGAGAGTGTTGGTGCTATAAAGCGGCTGAAGAGTCACAACTGCAGCATAAAGCTTTACAGTGGTTGCCATGAAAACTGCAGCTGCTCCCCGACTATTTAGTAAAGTTCTCTCAATGACGGGAAAACAAAGACTGTATCTGAAGACTGAATCATCATCGGGGCAGAACTCGGACTAAACCACGAGCTACAATTTGATTTTGTCTCATTTTTTAAGTCATTTCATACTTTTACTCTGGTTTTTCAGCGCTTATGCCTCAACTTCACACGAGACAATGGATATCGAGACAATGGATATCGTGACATGTAAGTGGCCCTCCTAGTCACCCCGGCATTCCCGTGGATCCGATTCAGACTCCTAGGTCGCCCCCCGTTTGACCTTTAGGCGTTTAGCGGGTTATGTCAAGTCAAACAAATCACCCCGAAAGCGCGAGCACAGTTGGGCGCTTGTCCGCTCCCCAGACGCAGGTTACACACACCGGGCGCGATGCGGAGGGTTGTTCAAATATCGTTAGGACGTGTGAGCGGAGGAAGCGTCTGGGGAGAGAGGAGGGGCGGGGTCGAGCAAACACGATCCCAGGCAGACACCGTGGAACTTACAAATCTGAGCCCGTCACCCTTTCATTCCACTGGGCCAGTTTCTCGGAGGTTCGCACGTAACTACAGACAGACGGGAGACACCGAAGCTCAGCGCGTTCTCAGAGTTTGCGTTTCGTTTTACGCTTCAGTCCGACTTTTAAACTTGGGAGAACGTTCAAATGTATCACACACACTCATTAAGCTTTGGTGTCAAACAAATGCATAATAAATCACGTGCCAAAAAGAGCTGGAGTGAATCAAAATTGGAGCTGCAAAATGTAATCGACGGGTTAGAGCCAACGCAAGGCCCGCGGGCGAAATCAGGCCCGCCGACAGAGCCGATCGGGCCGCTGCTCACCTTCCAAATGCACTGCCTGTCCAAAAAAAAAAAAAAAAAAAAAAAAATAGGTCACAAGCATTGGATCGCCTTTTAGCTTTGAAAACAGGCAGTGTCGATAAGCTTCTGCAATATTAAAAGAATAATTTTACTCCAGGGTTAGGGTTGTTGTATTATTTTTCTCTAACTGATCTTGTATTGACGATGTGAGAGCGTGACCACTGCAGCTCGTCCCAGACACTCACTGGGGTTCAGATCTGTAGATTAGTTTCTGCTTCTCCTCGGATGTTTTCTCTGCTCGATGCCAGTGGTTTGATCCTTCTCGAAAACACATCATCTCTTCCATGACCACGGGATTCGTCTTTCCACGCGTTTGTTTTCATCAAGTTGGGTTTGAATACTGTGTTGCAGCTGAAAAACCCATGCAGCGTTTATCCAGTAGGAGGAGAGGACATACTGCCAGTCCAAACGCAGTGAGTGCGTTATACAATAAAAAATACAAATTTAAAAAACGAAACTAGTTTGTTTCAGGACCGACTTTAATTTTGGTCTAGTTCTAGTTCAGTTCAGTTTTGGATTAGCATAGCAGTTGTTCTGTCATCATTGAAACAGATCTTGTTTTGGGGATATAAACTTCTGATACGTTTGAATAATTCTGGATTAGCCAATATTGCAATAACTAATATCATTTGAACATCAAGGTCCTTTTATTTCCCTTTTGTAGTCTTTGCTTGGCCTCGATTTCCTTTTTATTTTGACGCAGTTTGACTCATAAATGAAGTACATTTTAGTTTTAATATAAATATCAAATATCGCAACATATCGTTTTCACTACACTCAAAGATATTAAACATTTCCAATATTGCGCAGCCCTAAAATAATACAGCCATTTTAATTCAACTAGTCACAAAAAATGTCACTGAATTAATATTATTTAAGAACAAAAAACAAATTGTAAAATCAGCGCTGCATTATCCAGATGCATTTTTGATAAACAACGTCATATTTATAGTGTAAGAAAAACTACTGAAACATCTCAAAATCAATGTGCAGCTTAAAAGAGGAGGTGCTTATCCTGATGATGAATTGTGAAAACCATAGTTATATGTGCCAATAATCAACTTCAAACTTGATTTTGATACGAGGACAAGTTTAATACCACAAAAACAAAAGATTTTCTACATCGTAAAAGCATTCCAACACTTCGGGAAAGGTTCAATCTTGCCATATTTGTGCGATTTGTGTGTTTTTTGCAATCGATTCCTGCTCCTGCCACCACAGTATCTAGTTTTGGTATCGATGAGTGGGTTTGACAACAACGCTTAACGCCGGTGCAGTGTACTTTAGTGTACTTTAATGTAGTTTAATGTAGTTTAGCATGATATACGTACGCGTTGGAGGTCTGGACGTCCAGCAGGGTCTTATTGATGTTCTGCTTGAGCTCGTTGAGAGGACTGAGCCCCAGCTTCCTCTTCAGCTCCGTGGAGTGGCGCTCTTTGGCCGACAAAACCTGACGCAAAGTGGTGATCTCCTCCTCCACCTGTCACGCACACAAACACATTGGGTTTCCACGTTTTTGATTGACTTCATCTCCTGCTGTTGGTCTAATAGTCTCTAGAAAGGATGCAGGTTCCATGAATAAAGTGTTTTAAATCCCATGACGCACAACAAAGACTAAAACATATCCACATCAGGTCTAAAATGGGCTCGATTTAGGACCAAGTAATGACCAGTGTGACGCAGTAAAAGACAAACCCAGAACTCATTATCTGCCCTTTAATGTGAAGAATTCTAATCTTGTAAAGGTCACATATGATGTCACGGGTTCTCTGACCTTGGCGAGCTCCGTCCGCAGGTCCTCTGCCTCCTCCTCGGTGAGCCCGGGCGGCAGAGGGTTGGGGCTGCCCATGGCGCCCTCTGCAGGCATGTCCGACAGGCCGGCCTCTCCATCTACGCCCAGAGCCTTGTTAGGGGAGTTCAGGTTGATGTCTGGAGGACGAGCAGGGGACAGGACGAGCAGGGGACAGGACGAGCAGGGGACAGGACGAGCAGGGGACAGGACGAGCAGGGGACAGGACGAGCAGGGGACAGGACGAAACGAGCAGGGGACAGGACGAAACGAGCAGGGGACAGGACGAGACGAGCAGGGGACAGGACGAGACGAGCAGGGGACAGGACGAGACGAGCAGGGGACAGCACGGGACGAGCAGGGGACAGGACGGGACGAGCAGGGGACAGGACGGGACAAGCACAGGGGACAGGACGGGACAAGCACAGGGGACGGGACGAGCACAGGGGACGGGACGAGCACAGGGGACGGGACGAGCACAGGGGACGGGACGAGCACAGGGGACGGGACGAGCACAGGGGACGGGACGAGCACAGGGGACGGGACGAGCACAGGGGACGGGACGAGCACAGGGGACGGGACGAGCACAGGGGACGGGACGAGCACAGGGGACGGGACGAGCACAGGGGACGGGACGAGCACAGGGGACGGGACGAGCACAGGGGACGGGACGAGCACGGGACGAGCAGGGGACGGACGAGCAGGGGACAGGACACATGGGTTAGAGAGGAGATGGTCAAAGGATAGTATTTGTTATACTTCCATCTTTACTACTGCATCTGTGACATTTCTACTTGAACTTTGAAAACATGTTGATACAATTCAGAGATACAATTAATTGGCAGATTACAATGTGAAAACATGATTAAAACCCTCAATCTTTTTTTTAGCATATATAAAGGACTTTCTTGCTGGACGCTAGAATGAAGTCAAAATCGACTCAGTTACGGTTGCAGGAGCGTTTGTAATTAGCAGCGACGCTACGATGATCAGGTTCAGTAATAATCGTGATTATTCAAGTCGTGAGAACAAAAACATAATAATCGTGACCATTTCAGAATAAATAGCTTTATTTCATCTGGCCGTTTGTGTCACCTTTAACATTATTTTGTCTTTCGGAAAGTTCCATTCTGTAAAGCCGGTCACAAACTGGTGGAACAGTAACGAGTCAGATCCACGGGAATGAGAGAAAATGAAAGATTGCACTGTGGTTCGGAAAACTGAATAATGGTTGAAGCATGTTTGTTCTCACAATAATCATATAATAATAATCATTTGTTGCAGTCGGTGGTCATTAGTAACGCTCGCGAGGAAGTAGATCAGGGGTGGGCAATTATTTCCCTCCGAGGGCCATATTCGAATCCAGTCAAGTAGCGGGGGGCCGGCTCGCGATCCTTTTTGCGTGTATATATATATAAAAAAATGTAAACAAAAATATTACTTGGC
This sequence comes from Eucyclogobius newberryi, assembly GCF_026437365.1. Classification (NCBI taxonomy): domain Eukaryota; kingdom Metazoa; phylum Chordata; class Actinopteri; order Gobiiformes; family Gobiidae; genus Eucyclogobius; species Eucyclogobius newberryi. The sequence goes on from NW_027315801.1 coordinate 4,165,244, forward strand.
ATGTTTGGCGGGCCGGATTAAAAAGACAAACGGGCCGTATGTGGCCCGCGGGGCGTAGTTTGCCCAGGTCTGAAGTAGAACATTCACTGTGTTGTTTCTCTGGGTGTAGAGTTTCTGGTATCTCTCGCTGACAGAGTAGACAGGAAGAGGTCAGAGCTGACACGAGCAGAGGCTGGAGCACTTAGGCCGGAGTGCGCCTCGCCCACGCCGCCTCGCCCACGCCGCCTCGCCCACGCCGCCTCGCCCACGCCGCCTCGCCCACGCCGCCTCGCCCACGCCGCCTCGCCCACGCCGCCTCGCCCACGCCGCCTCGCCCACGCCGCCTCGCCCACGCCGCCTCGCCCACGCCGCCTCGCCCACGCCGCCTCGCCCACGCCGCCTCGCCCACGCCGCCTCGCCCACACCGCCTCGCCCACACCGCCAGCGCCTCGCCGTTGGCTCACGGGTGGAGGAGGCAACACGCCCAACCAAACGGTGACGGGGCATGTGCGCGTGACGGCTTCTTAGGACGACGGCCGCGGTTAAAGGGCCTCGGACAGGACGACTTGTTACAGTAAAATGCAGTTTGAATATATTTTCTAGGAAATTACCCAGCAAACTCATCCAATGTCACCATTTATTTTATTTGACAAATAAAAATATATGACTGACTTAATTATGTTGAATTAATGTCAAAAAACGTCTTTCTTTGTGTAAATTCTGCATAAACTTTGATAGGAATGAGTCCTTGGTGTGATGTCACTTCCTGTCATTTTCTACAGATTTTCCAACATTTTCTCCACAAATTCCTGCTCGACTGGTGTAAAACTGTGATTTACATTTACAACAGGTGCAAATAAACCAAATGAAGTCAAAATGAGAAAATCGTGAACACCCGTCACAGGCACTTTAATCAACAACATATAGCGATATGTCCATGATGAGCTGTGAGACTTATTTACGCTCCTTTCATGATAATCACTAGTTTGTTGACTTATTGTTCCAAAAATAACAGTAGACATTCTTAGCTAGCTACTTTTATACTCATTTATTTGCAGCGCAATAAGATTTGAGCTGTAGAATTTCAAATAAACATCTATAATCAATAATCAACAACATCCTGTTTTAGAGTTATTGCGTCAGTGGCATAAAGTAGTTTCACTGTAATCTTTAGATGACACCTTTTTAATGCCCTACAGAGACTTTTTTGTGATATTGCCCCGCCCTATTTAGAAGCAAAAAGCAATGATTGTAGAGAGCATGAGTTGGTGTAATAGAAATAGAGAAAACACTAAAAATGTGTGTCTTTGGTGCTTTTAAGAGTATGAGATGGCCTTCACACACAGAGTTATAATGTGTCTGAGAACAACATCCTGAGAGCAGCTCCACCCTCCAGAAATATTGACTCACGTGAAGCAGCTCCATAGCAACACACCCAGGCCCAGCGACGGGAGCGGGCCCCAGCGACGGGAGCGGGCCCCAGCGACGGGAGCGGGCCCCAGCGACGGGCCCCGCCCCAGCGACGGGCCCCGCCCCAGCGACGGGCCCCGCCCCAGCGACGGGCCCCGCCCCAGCGACGGGCCCCGCCCCAGCGACGGGCCCCGCCCCAGCGACAGGCCCCGCCCCAGCGACAGGCCCTGTTACAGGACCAGAACCATTGAGCAGATTCCAACAGTAAATGTCAGGGTCCATCATTATTAAAGGGCCCGTGACAGGTTTTCATATTATAAGATAAGATATTCCTTTATTGTCCCACATGGGGAAATTTCATTGATGCAACGCCGGTCGATCCAGAGGTAGATACAGAAGAAAAGAACAGATCATTTATAGGAAGTTTGAAAAACACTCTCAGTAGAAGATCTCTTATGGTCGTTTACACCAACAGTGTCGCTATTGGTGGAGAAAAGCGTTTAAAGGTGTGTGGAAAATAACAGGAAATGACATCACACCAGGATTTCCACAAGAGAAACTACTTTTTAACATTAATTCGACAAAATAAAAGGTGTTCTCGTATAATAGAATCGTAAAATTGTGACGCAAGAGGAGTTTGGCCCGGTGGTTGCTGGGTAATGTCCTTGTGTGACGCCATCATTACAAACAGGAAGTAAAATGATAAAACTTTACAAATGCGCTGTTCTGGGACAATAATGGGATTTATTATTTTTTATCTCCTCCAAAAACGTAAAAAACTGTAAATTAATTATGAAAATAAGAGACATTATGACCTCACCCTTATAGCACATAATATTTAATGTCATATAATTTAGGTTAAAATTGATTAGAACAATACTGTATTCCATGATTTCCGGCCATTGAATCTGACATTTTATTCTTTTCAATTTAATACTGCTACTATCTTTGTTTTAGAGTCTGTAGTTCAGATAACTATAAGATATATACTATAACTATTTACAATAAAAACACAGCTAGGATTGTTTTTATAGTGAAATTCACAGGTCTAACTTTGTCATTTTTAACACTAACAGGATATTTTTATATATTTTTTAAATCTACAATAGTTTACTGTTCCAGGGCGAGTGGCGTTTGACCATTTGTTTAGTATTTGCCTCGTTATAGATCGAAGCCTCATTATCCCGTGTAAAACAAAACCACAATGACGAGGCTGAACATCTTAAAGTGACAGCTACAACCGGTCGAGTGGCCTTGTGACACGTCTCCACGCCGCGGACACGCCCTCCCGTGCACACACAAACACGCACATGCCAAACCTGCTCCTGCCGTCCTTCTCCGTGACAGATAGACGGAAGGGTCATGTGACCCGGGGTTTGAGACAGGGAAGTGTCCCGTGTGACCTCCCACAGCCCGAGCCCTACATCCTCTCAGACGTGTCCTACTTAAGTCCAGTCAAATGTGTGCAAACAAGACCCCCAACTGTGCCAAAGTCCAGTTTAGACTCCTCAAAAGTGATAAAAAAACAGAAAACAACCATTTCCCCAGAGCTTGAATGTGATAGAGAGTCTCATACTTAAACTAAGGCAGCGTTTTTCAGGCTCAATGTTGGAACTGGAGCGTTTAAGAGGCTAAAACTAAACTTAGAGTGTTGAATTCTGGAGAGTTACAGTTTTAGAGGCAAAAAGCAGTGCTATAATAGCAACTAAAATATAAAATATGCTTAAATTACGAGGCTAGAATTGTGAAATTGATTGCACAATTTATCCTTGTCTTGTTCCAACGGGCCCAATGAGCATTTTGTGTCTAGTTTATACCGTTTTCGCCAATATGTCGCGACGTTTTTGCCGTTCGAGCCCGAGCTCTGTCGCAATTGGGACCAGATTTATAATTTATTAGCGGAATTGCAACAACTCAAATGTGTGTTTTCAATCGTGATTCACCTTCGCACCCTGCACACTAGCATTGTGTTGCTTTCATTTCTTCTCTTCTCAGAGTTGACACACCTCACTGTGATTGGTTAACTCCACCTGTCACTCACTCAGAAGTGGGTGGGGCAAGTTGTTGACAGTAGACATCTTGTACAGTTTGTCCGATTATAATTCTTACTCGCGTTATAAAACTATTAGGATATTTTTTGCAGACTTTAGTGGGTAAAATTAGTGGGCAAAGTGTCTCCAGCTAAACACTATAAAACTACAATTTAAACTACAAACTAGCACCTGCTTAGATGTTATCATTGGCTTTGCTTTTCCTAAAGTTCCACAGTGTTTAGTTTACGTGCTTATTCTAATCCCGTGGCGTGAGAGGAAAAACAACACGGTTTGACAACTAAATAAGACCAGTTTGTGTTTGTTTAATACGTGTCAAGAAGTTCGACTGAGAGAAACTCGATCCACCTTCTGTCACTGCCACTTACGGCCTGGGCTAACGACTCTACTACTGTTATTTACGCGGGGAAACGTGTTCAAATGACGGCAAAACACTTCGACACAGGTGCAAATAAACGTGTATCAACTTCATTCGTGATTTCAGGTGGAATAAGTTTGTTATCGCGGCTAAAATGCGCTGTTTAAATGCTAAGCTAACTTGGGAGCTGGGTCAACTCGCTGTAATAAAAGGCTAGAATCACAGCGGATTCCGGGGCCGTTCGCGGCGGCCATCTTGGAGTTGTAGGAAACCATTTTAAAAACAAAACCAGGCCAGAGAATTCAGTGATTAAAAGGATTTCAATTGACCAAAAGTGACCACCCACCACTTCCAGAAGCACATTTCCCCATTCGTCTTTCCTACAGGCTTTCCAAAATAAATAAAATGTATATTAAATCAGCTATGTGGTAACTTATGACCATAATTCCAATTAAAATTGGTTTAAGCTTCAGAAGCAGACCTTTTTTGTTTAAAATGTGTGTTTTGGACAACGTTGTCTTTTAACTCTTTATTATTTACATTTTTCAAATAAGTCTGCGGGGAAAACCAGAACAGTGCCATTCTATGTGGGCGGGACCGTTGATCTCCATTACCACAGTCGGTTTTTAGACGTTTTTCACCTCGCTATGGCAGAACATGAACATTCGATCAAGTCAAATTATAAACACGTCCATTTCAAAAGTCTTTAGTTGTTTGAGTGAGTCCTTTCAGTTTGAACATGGCTGCTGGAACTGAACGCTGGTGAGTTTAGGTCGCCGTGGCGACGATCCCTCTAGTGTTCTACTGGGCTAGGCTAACAGTTACCTTGACTGGCGGGGTCCATGGCGTCGCTTTAGCGCAAATAAAAGCCAATTGTCACGCGCGTTGGACTCGGATGACACTGGGGAAGGTCGTTGGTCAGCGGTGGTCCTCAGAAATCCGCTGTGACGCGCTTGTTTCGCCCGTAAACTGAAGGAGAGTCGCGGCACAGGAGCAGCCCGTGCGAGTGTCAGAGCTCCAAAACAGCCACGGAGCAGCTCTGCTTCTACTGCGGCAGGGCGGCGGCAGCACACGGGCAATGAAGGCGCGCTGAGGCCCCGCAGCGGTGACCGTCGGTACTGCACAAACACACCGGTGATTTCTTGTCATGTTACAAGACCCAGTAACAGATGATAAGAAAGATAAGCCTTTATTGCCTAACCTTTATATAATAACCCAGAATATTGGAGTGTGTTTTTGTTTGTCTAAATACATAAACACAGGACCTAGTTTTTGAAGCGTAACCCCATCCAAAAAGTGTTCAAATATTTTGTTTATTGGAAGAATTGTATTTTATCTTGAAAAAACAACAACAACAAAACATTACGACATAAAAATAGACTATAGTTTGTATGAAAAAACTCACTTTTATTGTTGAATGACACAATAATCTCAATAGTTCAATCGCATTGTGAAAAAAAAAAACAACAACAACAACAACATATTAGCAAACAGTTGAATGTAGACTACCACTAAAGACAATATTATGAAATAAAGTGAATTACAATGATACTAAGAGTGCATTACTGTATCAGTGTGGACTATTTAATTTTGTCACCCAGAAACTTAAAAAGTGATCTGAATTCAACAAGAAATCATCAAATGGGCACAAAACAAGCTTTAAAGGTGCACTATGTAACCTTTCTTTGCACATTACACATAGCAACCGTGCATGTATTCAGTCACCGGCGCTTTCATCTCTAAACAATACCTTGAAAAACATGAATTCTAACTGTAAGCGAGGGTCGACTCTCCACAGATTCGACCTGTAAACCGGACTGGTGGCGTCACACATTGCTATTGTTTTTAAGATTCATATTTGGACCGGAAAAGGACACAAGATTAAGACTGTGTTTTTATTATGATTGGGATTTATCCGCGTGGTCAGTGTTTTGTTTGTTTGTTTCCACCCACACAAAGTCACAGCAATCAAACACTCTGCCTGGTTTGAAAGGGGAATGGTGGAAACTGTCGCTTTTGAGAAATACACACCCCTCTTACACCCCCGTCTCTCACTCGTCTCACCCCTCTTACACCCCGTCTCTCACTCGTCTCACCCCTCTTACACCCCGTCTCTCACTCGTCTCACCCCTCTTACACCCCCGTCTCTCACTCGTCTCACCCCTCTTACACCCCGTCTCTCACTCGTCTCACCCCTCTTACACCCCCGTCTCTCACTCGTCTCACCCCTCTTACACCCCGTCTCTCACTCGTCTCACCCCTCTTACACCCCGTCTCTCACTCGTCTCACCCCTCTTACACCCCCGTCTCTCACTCGTCTCACCCCTCTTACACCCCGTCTCTCACTCGTCTCACCCCTCTTACACCCCCGTCTCTCACTCGTCTCACCCCTCTTACACCCCGTCTCTCACTCGTCTCACCCCTCTTACACCCCGTCTCTCACTCGTCTCACCCCTCTTACACCCCGTCTCTCACTCGTCTCACCCCTCTTACACCCCGTCTCTCACTCGTCTCACCCCTCTTACACCCCGTCTCTCACTCGTCTCACCCCTCTTACACCCCCGTCTCTCACTCGTCTCACCCCTCTTACACCCCCGTCTCTCACTCGTCTCACCCCTCTTACACCCCGTCTCTCACTCGTCTCACCCCTCTTACACCCCCGTCTCTCACTCCTCTCACCCCTCTTACACCCCCGTCTCTCACTCCTCTCACCCCTCTTACACCCCCTGTCTCTCCATATACACACTCTCACCCCTCAGATCTTCAATCTTCAGTCCAGCCACGTTCAATTTATTGTCCTTAAAAAGAAGAACCTTTTTTGCACATACTGTACATTTAATGCCATACTGCGGAAAACTCTGGGCAATGCAGTAACATCTACATGGAGACAGGTAGTAGACCACACACCGGAACGTTACATAGTGCACCTTTAACACCCTTAATAACAACGTAACAATACTGACAATCTTTCTCATTCCCAGCGCGCACTGAACCCGCTCTCTCCATCGCAAAAGAGAAATAATCTCAGAAAGTACTTGTCTTTTCAACTTCTTTTCCACTTGGAGATGTAATCATACCAAAAGACCCTTTAAAGTTTGAACACAAAAACATTCTAACTTTCAAAATGGAGGCAAAAGTGTTAAACATAATGTGATTTCAATGGAGAAACTGTGATTATCCTCAGAATCTCAGAATTAAGTGGCTTTGTAGACTAAACAGGCTCTAGACTTGGAGGACTAAAGCAGTTATTAACCATTTAAATAAGGATTAATCAAGCAAAAGACTTTCTGAGCACCATTTATTCAATAGGGCTGCAACTGACTGTACGACTTGTCAAATGAGTATTTCTTTTAAGATAAGATAAGATAAGATATTCCTTTATTGTCCCACATGGGGAAATTTCATTGGTGCAACGCAGGTAGATACAGAGGTAGATACAGAGATAGATACAGAAGAACAGATCACTTATAGGAAGTCTGAAAAAAACATTGAACATTGAGACTTTTTAAATGCATTATCAACCAAATAAAGGTTAAAATATGGTGACTTTTTGATGTTATGATCTAAAAATGCTGCTATATTTGTAATAAAAGCTCTTTTTGCATGTGCTTTAGAGTCTGTATCGTCCAGATAACGATTACGATGATCAAAAAACGACTACAATTGATTTTTATGGATCATAAGATTATTAGTCGATTCATCGTCGCAGCCCCAAAGTTCGATCTCTTTTTCAAAACGCTCTTCTTCAGTCACATTTTCTGACGAGTGCGATTCGGTGCCACTCACGTCCGGCTCGTCCTGCTGAGGAGGAAAGTCTGGTTCTGAAAGTCCGGACCTCCGAACTGGACGTGTCGGGGTCTGTTCTTGGCTTCACTGGCTCCTGTGTGCCGGGTTGAGCCAAGAGAAGTAGAACGAGGGGCGGCGAGGAGCGTCAGGCATACAGCAAGAGGAGGAGCAGGAGGAGGAGCAGGAGGAGGAGGAGCAGGAGGAAGGCCTGGACTCTGGCTCAGTCTGCGGCAGAGGAAGAGGAGGAACACAGACAGACACAAACAGGAAGTGACACGTTTAGCAAGCGGGTTATGAGGAACACGCTGATTTACTTTTTGAACCTTCCAAATGATTGAAACGGAAAGATATTGTGGACATATTGACATTACAAAGGGAAAAAATGACAATCTAACCAAAAATATCCAAATCCTATATTATAAAGGGAAGGGGCGTAAAGTAATGAAGTTTAATTGGCGTATTTTCAGCACTATAAGGTGCACTTAAAAGCCTTTAATGGTCTCAAAAAACGACAGCGTGTCTTATAATCCAGTGCGCCTTATATATGGATTCATTCTGGTTGTGCCTACTGACCTTGAATGCGGCTTATATATGAAAAATGATCAAAAATACACCATTCATTGACAGTGCGCCTTATAGTGCGGAAAATACGCTACACACTTATAAGGATCAAAATCAAACCTATTTGTGTTTCTGTTCAGGGAGTAAAACTGTGCAACAAACTAAAAGAACATGTCAAGGAATGTCCAAATATTAAACAATTTTTAAAAGTATTAAAAAGAAAAGAATAAGAAGACCTTTGATCATTAATAAACACAGTATAATTTAGTTTTAAAGAAAGCAATGACGGTGGGAGATTATAAGATATACTTTATTCCACTGCTTTTCAGGCTAAATGAAATGTTCCTGTTGTTTTGTTGCATTTGATTTGAATGATTGATTATTGTAAACTGATGTAGCCATGGACACATTTAATTATGTTGTCCCACTTTCACTCTCATAAACACTCTCCGTCAATAACAACAGTGTGAAATACATAAGTCGAGTTTTAAAAAAACAAGCTCTTGCTGTTTACCAGGTTAATTTGAAACCTACATTTTTGGAGTAAAACTCAAAGATGTAAGTTGCATTTAAAAACATAAATAATACGTTTCCCCAGTACCAGCCTCACCCGTTTTGCCTCCTCAACCACAACAACATACAAGGCCAAACCATTCAAACCATTCAAACCATTCCATTCTTCATGCAACCACAAGGTGTCAGCGCAGACAAACATGTGCATGCCGGTGTGTCCCCCCTCCCCTGCTCCTCGTCCCAGTGCAGTGTGAGCAGCCGGTGGTCCTCAGTACCTGGACATGTCCCCCTCCCCTGCTCCTCGTCCCAGTGCAGTGTGAGCAGCCGGTGGTCCTCAGTACCTGGACATGTCCCCCTCCCCTGCTCCTCGTCCCAGTGCAGTGTAAGCAGCCGGTGGTCCTCAGTACCTGGACATGTCCCCCTCCCCTGCTCCTCGTCCCAGTGCAGTGTGAGCAGCCGGTGGTCCTCAGTACCTGGACATGTCCCCCTCCCCTGCTCCTCGTCCCAGTGCAGTGTGAGCAGCCGGTGGTCCTCAGTACCTGGACATGTCCCCTCCCCTGCTCCTCGTCCCAGTGCAGTGTAAGCAGCCGGTGGTCCTCAGTACCTGGAAATGTCCCCCTCCCCTGCTCCTCGTCCCAGTGCAGTGTGAGCAGTCGGTGGTCCTCAGTACCTGGACATGTCCCCCTCCCCTGCTCCTCGTCCCAGTGCAGTGTGAGCAGCCGGTGGTCCTCAGTACCTGGACATGTCCCCCTCCCCTGCTCCTCGTCCCAGTGCAGTGTGAGCAGCCGGTGGTCCTCAGTACCTGGACATGTCCCCCTCCCCTGCTCCTCGTCCCAGTGCAGTGTGAGCAGCCGGTGGTCCTCAGTACCTGGACATGTCTCCCTCCCCTGCTCCTCGTCCCAGTTCAGTGTGAGCAGCCGGTGGTCCTCAGTACCTGGAAATGTCTCCCTCCCCTGCTCCTCGTCCCAGTGCAGTGTGAGCAGTCGGTGGTCCTCAGTACCTGGACATGTCCCCCTCCCCTGCTCCTCGTCCCAGTGCAGTGTGAGCAGCCGGTAGTCCTCAGTACCTGGACATGTCCCCCTCCCCTGCTCCTCGTCCCAGTGCAGTGTGAGCAGCCGGTGGTCCTCAGTACCTGGACATGTCCCCCTCCCCTGCTCCTCGTCCCAGTGCAGTGTGAGCAGCCGGTGGTCCTCAGTACCTGGACATGTCCCCCTCCCCTGCTCCTCGTCCCAGTGCAGTGTGAGCAGACGGTGGTCCTCAGTACCTGGACATGTCCCCTCCCCTGCTCCTCGTCCCAGTGCAGTGTAAGCAGACGGTGGTCCTCAGTACCTGGACATGTCCCCTCCCCTGCTCCTCGTCCCAGTGCAGTGTAAGCAGCCGGTGGTCCTCAGTACCTGGACATGTCTCCCTCCCCTGCTCCTCGTCCCAGTGCAGTGTGAGCAGCCGGTGGTCCTCAGTACCTGGACATGTCCCCCCCCCCTGCTCCTCGTCCCAGTGCAGTGTGAGCAGCCGGTGGTCCTCAGTACCTGGACATGTCCCCTCCCCTGCTCCTCGTCCCAGTGCAGTGTGAGCAGCCGGTGGTCCTCAGTACCTGGACATGTCCCCTCCCCTGCTCCTCGTCCCAGTGTAGTGTGAGCAGCCGGTGGTCCTCAGTACCTGGACATGTCCCCCTCCCCTGCTCCTCGTCCCAGTGCAGTGTGAGCAGCCGGTGGTCCTCAGTACCTGGACATGTCCCCTCCCCTGCTCCTCGTCCCAGTGCAGTGTGAGCAGCCGGTGGTCCTCAGTACCTGGACATGTCCCCCTCCCCTGCTCCTCGTCCCAGTGCAGTGTGAGCAGCCGGTGGTCCTCAGTACCTGGACATGTCCCCCTCCCCTGCTCCTCGTCCCAGTGCAGTGTGAGCAGCCGGTGGTCCTCAGTACCTGAACATGCAGCAGTGACAGTGGCGGCTCCTGCGGTGGGCTTTAGATGAGGATGTAGCGGCCCACGTACACCCAGAACCTCTGCAGGATGACCAGGAAGGCCAGCAGGTAGAAGAGCAGAGTGACCGCCTGTGGGGGACGGGGTGGACGTGATGTGACCGTGGAGACAGGGGGAGAGAGACAGGGAGAGACAGGGAGAGACAGGAAGAGAGAGATGAGTGACAGGGGAAGGGACGAGTGACAGAGAGTGACAGGGAGAGACAGGAAATAGGATGGAAAAAATGAAAACATATAAAAAGTGATATAGAAACATGGAATATGAATTAGAAGCTTCCTTATTTCAGCAGCACATTTGATTTCTGGACCGTTTTCAGCTGAGATGTTTGTATTGTTATTATCCTTTATTATTCTCTCACCCTCATCAGCAGAAATGCTCAGAACTGAGTCTGGCGATGATTTATGGACTTAAAAACAGTAGGAGACCACCAGATCTCCATCCCTAATGTCACAAATCTGGGAAATTTGAAACTGAGTGTTTTTGTGAGGCTCAGAGGGGAAAGGACCAGGTAAACAGGGTTAATGCAACTAGAGTGAATGAAGCTAAATATACAACTACAGGTGTGTTTCGTATGATAGAACAATGTTATAACATGGTCAAAAGATCACAAAAGTCAGAGTTACATAATGTGAGTCCTTTTTTTAAAGTTTTTCAAAGATCTATATTATTTATATATGTCAATTGCCCTAATGTCGGCCATCAATTGAGGACCGATTTCAAAACACATCCTTAAAACTCTCAAGAACAGCATATAATTTTGAGGACAAATGCAATGGAAGACAACACATATATAGAACAAGCTTTTTCAATGGCGCAACAAAAGGAGAAACCCAGCCAAGTGAAGGACACGATGAACGGCTTATTGAGGTGTAGCAGCAGCAGCAGCAGCAGCAGCAGGTGGTGGTGGTGAAGGAGATGGACATTTCACAATAGAACTTCTTAAACTAACCTGCACAGCCACACTTCCTCCTATTCCAGAGTGTGGGGTTAGTCCTATGCTCTCTGGCGCCTCCTGCTGGTTTTCTATAGTATCTTCAATGCTACGCGTGGCTTCCACAGTTGAATTCTGTTCATCTGATTGGCCATCGTCACCTCCCATTTCTTGTTCCGAAATGTCTTCTCTCAGCTCTTCGCCGTCGTTGCTGAGATTTGAAACGTTTTCTTTCGTATTTTCAACATCCGCGGCTTCAATTCCAGAACTTTCCAGACTTTCCTCCTCTGGTAACTCGTTTGTATCGTCCCGAGTGTCGCCCTCATCAATATTTTCATTTACTGCTTGTGGTAGACGTTCAAAATCTCCCCAATCCTCAATTTCACGATCCGACTCCGGCAGTTCTGGTTCAGTTCGTCCCATTTCGCTTTGATTTGGCGATCGTCTTTCTGGTTGTGTAACAACCAAGAAACAAGAGCTGGAAACCTTCTCTGATCACATCAATGCTGTGGACCCACATATCAGGTTTACAAGAGAAGACGCTAAGGAGAATCGCTTGGCCTTTCTTGATTGTTCCACGATCAGAGGAGAGGACGGGAAACTCCAAATAGAAGTATATAGGAAACCTACACACACGGACCAGTATCTGTTCTTTGGTTCCAACCACCCACTACAGCACAAGCTGGGTGTGATCAGAACCTTACAACACAGAGCTCAAGGTGTGTCCACCAGCTCAGAGGGCAAGAAGAAAGAGGAAAAACATGTCCGAAATGCCCTCTCAGCCTGTGGTTACCCCTCTTGGGCTCTCAACAGAGTGAAGAGAACCAAGAAGCAGGACAAAAGGGAAACTGAACAGAGAAGGAAGGGTGTTTCTATCCCTTATGTGTCTGGCCTGTTGGAAAAACTGCAGAGAATTTTTAGATAACACGAAGTCCCTGTTTATTTTAAACCAGGAAACACTTTAAGACAAAAACTGGTTCATCCTAAGAACAAGTTGCCGACTCAAAAACAGAGCAATGTAGTTTACTCGATCCAATGCAGTGAAGAAAGCTGTAAAGAACGGTACATAGGTGAGACGAAACAGCCTCTACACAAGAGGCTTTATCAGCACAGAAGAAATACAAGTTCAGGACCTCAGAGTGCCGTGCATCTCCATCTTGAAGCCTCTAATCACTCGTTTGAAGACGGTGAGGTGAAGGTTTTAAGCAGGAGAAAAGATGGTTTGAAAGAGGAGTCAAGGAAGCTATTTTTGTTAAAAAAGAAAGACCTTCTTTAAACAGAAATGGAGGGCTAAGATTCAATCTTCCTGGTATCTATAATGGTATACTGAAGCCCTGGAAAGGTAGAGGACCAGGACCAGGACATTTAGATGCTAATCAGGTACTCAGGGTGGTTGAGCCAGGGTCTCACAAAGACAAAGAGGATTCTAATAGCCCATTAAAATTCTGAATAGGTTAGCTCGGTAGATACAAGGGGGGAGTTTCTGTTGAAACAAACAACTCTTTCTACTTCAGGAAGGCTCCGCCCAATTGGCAGGTCTTACCACAGAACAGTATTAACATCGGAGTTCTCAATCTAAATTCTTTTATTGACAATGACTCTTGGTTGAGAGTCGAAACGTCTATTTTCTGTGTTCCATGTGCGTTTCAAATATGAATTGGTTCTCAATGATTTACCGAGTTAAATAAGAGTGAAATAAGTAAAAAGTAAAAAAAGTGCCAACAATGGAGCATAATTTGTCATCCATTAAATTGTTTCAAAAGTCCAACGTTTTGTCATTTTACGCAGCCCAACAGTGATCGATTAAACATGATTCATTCTGCCTGTTTCTGAGGTGTGAACAACGTCATACCCTTACACGGACCGTAGCGTGTCCTCTGTAGGCGTGTCCTCTGTAGGCGTGTCCTCTGTGGGCGTGTGCGTGCTGTACCTGTAGCGTGCTCATGCCCTCGTCCTTCACAGCTTCAGGAGACACGGACCTCTCCTCTGCCGGCCTCTTCTCTGTCATCTTCTCTCTCGGCGTCTGAAGCGGCTCTGCTCCTCGGTGCCTCAGGTCCGTCCCCTCCGTGTCCACTTTGTCCACTCTGTCCACTCTGTGCTGCTGCAGCTCGGGCCCCTCCCCATCCCCTCGCTCGCCGTCCCGTACCAGGAGATGCTCAGGCGGGACGATCAGCGGACAGTCTTTAACAGTTTGTGCGGGCGACTCAGTGTCTTCTATGTCCTCTGTGTCTTCCATGTCCTCTGTGTCTTCCATGTCCTCTGTGTCTTCCATGTCCTCTGTGTCCCCTGTCTCTGATTCAGTTTCAAGCTCTTCTGGAACGTCCTCCTCAACTGAAGAGAAAGGTACAAGTCTCATTAGATTGAGCCAAGACGGAAGACAAACAATGATTCCGTGTTTATAATACATAAACTTATATGTAGTAGGTAAAGGGGAGATAAAGGACACTTCAACTCGCCCTGCACAACAGTTAATTTCCTCAACACACAGACTCAAATTTGTTTAGCAAAGATATAGACTTTTATATCTATTATTAGACTGTACTTCAGAACCAGAACATTATGCAGTCTTGTGTGGTCCTTGGGAAATCGGGAAAATGTTTTTCTGAGTTGAAAGATGCACATAAATGCTCGTACGAGTCAGAAAAACAACTCCTGACCACCTGACTTCACCTGCAGTGTGGAGTCGAACCAACATCAGCTGATATATCACTGTATCTTAAACAGTTGAGCTCTTTGACTAAACATCACATTTATTGATTTACTATCAGTTTAGAGTTTAGAGTTTGAGAAAGCTCCATTAAACACTGTCAAAGAGCAGGCCGAGTTATTTTATCAATAGTCAATCAAACAGGAAATAAACGTATGTAGGTCCCATAACAGTGTTTGACCTGAAGGACGGCAGACGTGTAAACACTTCCTGGTAGTGATCAATGTGAGTGCATCCGCTGTTAACATGTGCACTATATTTTTAGCTCTGGACAGAGAAACATCAGCATTTAACTCTCAGAACTACTTGGTTTATTTACCAGGGTTCAACTAAACTTACATATTTATGACACTGAATCCACTCTTTTAGCTTTTGATGACACAACGCCAGTATTTAGTTTCAATCACATGTTTGCTGAGACTCCTGAAAGCAACTGAAAGCGTCATCGGGCCGTCACGGGTCATGTGTCATGTTGAGAGTACAAGCTGCTAACTTTGTCTTTTCATCAAGCTTCACTCTCCACCGTTACCAGCAGAAGACATCAGACCTCTAATCCAAGCGTTCTCACAGGGCTGAAAAAGCCCTGTGTTTGTTCTTTAAAGAGGCTGTACCTGATTTTTTAAATTTTATTTACCTTTATTTAACCAGATAAGAACACTTTGAGATCGAGACCTCTTTTTCAAGGGTGACCTGGGGCAGCGGGGGAAACATTTTTACTGTTTTGAAATGTGAAATATAGAACTAGTTCATGTACCAATATTTTTCTTCTTCATGTAATTAAGTAAAATCAGTTTTGCCCCCGCAGAGATACAGTCTATTGTAAAACAACAACAACAACAACAACAACCTAGACACTTAGAGCTAACTCACTTGCACCTGTAACTGGCAAAACTGTTCATCTACTTGCTGCCTCCATGTGTTACCCTCCAGATTTCTAAAGTCTGTGCTGAACAGTTTGTTAGCACCATCACTCACATAGTTAACATGTCGCTTCAATCTGGAACATTCCCAATTTCTTTGAAAACTGCGGTCATTAAGCCTCTCCTAAAGAAGAGCAGTCTTGATGCTGCAGTCCTGAGTCATGACCGGCCCATCTCTAATCTGACATTTTGGGGCAAAGTCCTTGAAAAGGTTGTTTACCAACATCTCACAGATTTCCTCTTTATAAACAACTAATTTGATGTTTTTCAGTCTGGTTTTAGACTTCATCACAGCACTGAGACTGCTCTTGTCAAGGTGACAAATGACATCCGCCTGAACACTGACACGTGCAAAGCCTCTGTCTTAATTCTGTTGGATCTGAGTGCTGCTTTTGACACTGTCGATCATAAGATCCTCTTACAGAGACTAGAGGACTGGGTGGGCATCAATGGCACTGCGCTGAATTGGTTGAAGTCCATCCATCCATTTTCTCCCGCTTATATGGGGTCAGTTCGCTGGGAAAGTAGTCTAAGCAGGGACTCCCAGACTTCCCTCTCCCCAGATACTTCCTCCAACTCCTCCGTAATTTCCCGAGGCGTTCCCAGGCCAGCCGAGAGACATAGTCCCTCCAGCGTGTCCTAGGTCTTCCCCGGGGCCTCTTCCAGGTGTGACATGCCCGAGACACTTCCCCAGGGGAAGGCGCCCAGGAGGCATCCGGAACAGATGCCCGAGCCACCTCAGCTGGCTCCTCTCGACGTGGAGGAGCAGCGCCTCTACTTCGAGGAAACTCATTTTGACCACTTGTATCTGCGATCTTGTCCTTTCGGTCATTACCCAAAGCTCATGACCATAGGTGAGGGTAGAACTTAGATTGACCGGAGGTTTAAGTCCTACCTTGAAAACAGGAAATACTTTGTTGAGGTGCCCCAAGGGTAAATCCTGGGACCCCTTCTGTTCAACCTCTACATGCTGCCGAACATGTGTCCTATCACAATTATGCAGACGAGTCAGATCTATGTTTCACTGTCGGCAGGTGAATATGACCAGTGGATTCACTGTCACTGCATCCAACAGATCAGTTTGTGGAGGCAAAACAACTTTCTCCAGCTGAACTCAGACAAGACTGAAATCATCGTTTTTGTACCACAGAAACAAAGAGAAAGTGTCAGTCACCTCCAGAGTCTTGCTCTAAAACCTACAAATCAAGTTAGAGATCTGGGGGTAATAATGGACTCAGACTTGAAAACTTTAACAGCCACACCAAATCAATTACATTGGCAGCTTCTTACCATCTAAAAAAACATGGCCAAAATTAAAAGAATAGTTTCTAAACCAGATTTGGAGAGACTTATCCATGCGTTTGTCTCCAGTAGATTGGACTGTAACGGCCGCTCACAGGTCACTCCAAACGAGCTGTAAAACAGCTGCAGTACATCCAGAACGCTGCTGCTCGGGTCCTGACTAGAACCAGGAAGTACCATCACATTAGTCCTGACTAGAACCAGAAAGTACTAACACAGTAGTCCTGACTAGAACCAGGAAGTACCATCACATTAGTCCTGACTAGAACCAGAAAGTACCATCACATTAGTCCTGACTAGAACCAGGAAGTACCATCACATTAGTCTTGACTAGAATCAGAAAGTACCATCACATTAGTCCTGACTAGAACCAGGAAGTACCATCACATTAGTCCTGACTAGAACCAGGAAGTACGATCACATTAGTCCTGACTAGAACCAGGAAGTACCAACACAGTAGTCCTGACTAGAACCAGGAAGTACCATCACATTAGTCCTGACTAAAACCAGGAAGTACCATCACATTAGTCCTGACTAGAACCAGGAAGTACCAACACAGTAGTCCTGACTAGAACCAGGAAGTACCATCACATTAGTCCTGACTAGAACCAGGAAGTACCAACACAGTAGTCCTGACTAGCACTAGGAAGTACCAACACAGTAGTCCTGACTAGAACCAGGAAGTACCATCACATTAGTCCTGACTAGAACCAGGAAGTACCAACACAGTAGTCCTGACTAGAACCAGGAAGTACCAACACAGTAGTCCTGACTAGAACCAGGAAGTACCATCACATTAGTCCTGACTAGAACCAGGAAGTACCATCGCATTAGTCCTGACTAGAACCAGGAAGTACCAACACAGTAGTCCTGACTAGAACCAGGAAGTACCATCACATTAGTCCTGACTAGAACCAGGAAGTACCATCACATTAGTCCTGACTAGAACCAGGAAGTACCAACACAGTAGTCCTGACTAGAACCAGGAAGTACCATCACATTAGTCCTGACTAGAACCAGGAAGTACCAACACAGTAGTCCTGACTAGAACCAGGAAGTACCATCACATTAGTCCTGACTAGAACCAGGAAGTACCAACACAGTAGTCCTGACTAGAACCAGGAAGTACCAACACAGTAGTCCTGACTAGAACCAGGAAGTACCATCACATTAGTCCTGACTAGAACCAGGAAGTACCATCACATTAGTCCTGACTAGAACCAGGAAGTACCATCCCATTAGTCCTGACTAGAACCAGGAAGTACCATCCCATTAGTCCTGACTGGAATCAGGAAGTACCAACACAGTAGTCCTGACTAGAACCAGGAAGTACCATCACATTAGTCCTGACTAGAACCAGGAAGTACCATCACATTAGTCCTGTCTAGAACCAGGAAGTACCAACACAGTAGTCCTGACTAGAACCAGGAAGTACCAACACAGTAGTCCTGACTAGAACTAGGAAGTACCATCACATTAGTCCTGACTAGAACCAGGAAGTACCATCACATTAGTCCTGACTAGAACCAGGAAGTACCAACACAGTAGTCCTGACTAGAACCAGGAAGTACCATCACATTAGTCCTGACTAGAACCAGGAAGTACCATCGCATTAGTCCTGACTAGAACCAGGAAGTACCAACACAGTAGTCCTGACTAGAACCAGGAAGTACCAACACAGTAGTCCTGACTAGAACCAGGAAGTACCATCACATTAGTCCTGACTAGAACCAGGAAGTACCAACACAGTAGTCCTGACTAGAACCAGGAAGTACCATCACATTAGTCCTGACTGGAACCAGGAAGTACCATCGTGTGGGACTAGCAAATAGGGCACCCCCCGAAATGTATTTTATTTCATGTTATAATTTATTTAATATCATTTTGTTTGTTTTAGAAAGACAGACTGTGTTCAATTCGCTTTGATTTGCATTAGTGGAGTTCCTATGCCACACCACAAGGGGAGCTCTATTATCTCCGTATCTGGGGCGTCTGCTCAAAGAAGAACTGTTTCCTGTAACAACAGAGAGCATGACATGGACATTG
The DNA here is from genome assembly GCF_026437365.1 of Eucyclogobius newberryi. NCBI lineage: Eukaryota > Metazoa > Chordata > Actinopteri > Gobiiformes > Gobiidae > Eucyclogobius > Eucyclogobius newberryi. The sequence continues at coordinate 4,183,785 of NW_027315801.1, forward strand.
ACAAATGTTTGTCTTTGTTACAGGTAAAGTGGTAAAACAAATGTTTATATGGGAACTGTGAACATGAATAAGGCAATAGAGGGACAATTTAGGCCGAAATTGTCTGTAAGATTATGAAGTTGAAGCCTGGTTGTTGTTTTATTGTAACTTTGTGCTATGCTAACATTAGTATGCTAATATGCTAATCGAAACAAAGGGGATCACCAGGAGAGTTAAAAATGACACTTTTGCTTAATCTAAAAACGTTCTAAGAGAACAAACACACATGTCTGTCACAAATTTGTTTATGTATATGATATTTTGTTATTTTATGATTATTTTGAGCTATTGTACATTGTAAAAGAAGAACTGTTTCCTGTAACAACAGAGAGCATGACATGGACATTGACAAATGTTTGTCTTTGTTACAGAAATAAACAACAATGAAAATACACTTTGAACCTCATATTTGAAGTGTGCAACAAAATCTGGTGTCAGAAGTGGGATCAGCGTTGCAGCAAGAAACAGAGATGCAAGAGATGGAGTTTGAACAACTACAAGACCAGCTCAGTGAAGTCTTGGTGCAACTGAACTGTGAGCAACTCCTGGAGGTATGCGTGCACGGTAAAATCTCAACTGAAAACTTGAAAAAGAAGCACACGCTGATCAGAGCCATAAGTGAAGTAGTTGATAAAGCTACAGAAGATGAGGAAGAGGAAGTGGCACGTGAGTTTCTAACCCGCTTGATAACATTTGCAAATGGTCTGAAAGGAAGAACTGACACAACTAAGTCTGGTACAGAAAATCCCAGTCCAGAGGCAGCAATGTTGGCCGGTCTGAAAGAACAATATGCCGCTCTCCAAGTTAACTTCCAGACAGCAACACAAAAACTGGAGGAAGAAATGGCAAAACTCACAACTAGTGCAACTAAACATGAACAAAAAACATCTTTTGTCCCCAGGTCAGCTACTCCACCGCCAACTCAGCTACCTGAGTTTATCATACGCAGAGAATTCAAAATTAATGGTCAAATTGGAGAAAGAGGACAAAAGGATAAATTATCATACTCCAATCTCATTCATCAGATCGAGATGGGACGGAGAAAAGGGCACAGTGAAGCCGAAATAGTGGAAGCTGTGATCAGAGCTGTTAGCCCAGGCCTGACTCTCCGTGATATGTTAGAGATCAAAACAGACTTGACACTAGCTCAACTCCGAACTATCCTTAAAGGACACTACAAAGAGGATAGCTCAACTGATCTCTACCACAGACTGATTAACATCACCCAAGAACACAATGAGTCCCCACAGAACTTTTTGTTCAGAGCAATAGAGTTAAAGGAGCGTCTCTTTGCTTCATCAAGAGAGCCAGGGGCAGAAGAACAGTACAGTGCTGAGCTAATACAAAAAAAGTTTCTGCGAGCTGTGGGTACAGGACTCATAAATGATAATATCAAGTACCAAATAAAAAGCTACCTTGATGATGCTGAGGTTACTGATGATATCCTGATTGCAAAGATTAATGAAGCAGCAAGCCTTGAGTGGGAGAGGCAACAGAAGTTTCGAAAACACAGCAAGGAAACAAGAATCAGGGAAATAAAAGCAGAACCTCAGACATCGAAAGAAGCAGAGATGAATGCTGTTGGAGGCCGTGAACTGTCGTCTGCTGTGCCGCAAAAGACTAAAACACTGCCTACAGTGTCTCATAGAGAATCTGAACTGCTGGACGTTATAAGCAAACTTAAAGGGGAAATAGCTGAAATAAAAAGTGCCATTGTCGAATCAAAAAGATATTCCCCCCAACCACGCATAAATAAGAAAAGAGGCTGTAAGAGGTGCCAAGAGCGTGACCAGGAGGAACAGTGTGATCATTGCTTTAAATGTGGACAGAGTGGTCACCTTTCCAGAGGATGTAGGGCCCGAAGAAAGCCCATGGACCGAACTGAGCCAATAGATCTCTCAGCTACCATGGTACAAACGCTTCCACTGGTTCCACAGTCAAAACAAAAAGAGCAAAGTGATATGCACAAACTCATTACAGACAGTATTCAGTATCTTGAAACAAAAGGAGCAGCTGACCTTGAAGAAAAAGAAAGAACAGTAGTGAGCATTAATCTCCTCTCACCAGAACGAAGAGCCCAGCTCCTCCACCTGATTGGTAAGAAACACATGATCATCTGCAGGTTTGATGGACTTGAAACAAAGGCATTGTGGGACACAGGCTCACAAGTCTGTCTCATCAATGAGAAATGGAGACAGCAGAATATCCCGCATACAAAAGTGAGAAGTCTGTCAGAAATCCTGGGCCATAACATATTGGACGGAAGGGCAGTGAACCAAACTCCAATTCCTTTTCATGGGTGGGTGGAGGTGAAGTTTGAGCTTCCTACTTCTGAGGTCACACAGATGGAGCTGCTCGTGCCAGTGCTGGTAACAGGTCAAGAGGAAATTGCAGAGGATCCCATCATTGGTTTCAATGTAATCGAGTACCTGCTGGATAGGGGCATATATCCACCACGTGCCATGACAGATGCTGTCAGTGCAGCTTTCTCCTTTGACTGCAAGAAAACTGAAGTGTTTTTGAAAGTGATGAGAAATAAAGAGAAAGGGCTAAGAGAAGGCATGGTGAAAACAGGAAAAGAACTGATTACCATTCCTGCAGGCAAAACAAAGACTGTCCGGTGTAATGTGAGAACCAGTCCCCTTCCAGAACAACAAGATGTCCTGTTTGAGCCAAGTTCTCCTTTGCATCTACCAGAGGGCTTGGGGGTTCAAGAGAGTGTGGTGCGACTACAACGAGGGACGTGGTCTAGTGTCACCCTGCCAATCACAAACGGCACGGCTCATGACATCTTCCTGTCTCCACGAACCACACTAGGACAAACTCGAGCGGTGAAGACAATATACCCAGCTAACACAAAAACAGCGGAAATGATGCAACCGGAGGTAATGACGCAAACTATTGAACAGACTGTCGAACAACCAAGTAGGATTAACGAACAAGACAACAGTTTATGGGATCCGCCAGTTCCCCTGGATCATCTTGGCCCCGCACAACAGCTCAGAGTGAGACAAGTGCTGAGAGAAATGAGCAATGTCTTTGCTCGGAATGACAAGGATGTGGGAACCATACCATCCCTGCAGCTTAAGATCCGCCTCAGTGACCCTACACCGGTACGACACACCTATATTTCTGTACCAAAACCGCTCCATAAAGAAGTCAAAGAGTACCTTGAGGACCTCTTGAACAGAGGCTGGATCACCAAGTCCAAATCGCCCTACTCCAGTCCAATTGTATGCGTGAGGAAAAAGGACGGCAGCCTCCGCCTGTGCTGTGATTACAGAGGGTTGAACCGAAAGTCTATCCCGGACCGCCATCCCATTCCGCGGATCCAAGACATGCTTAATACGTTGACAGGGAGTTCCTGGTTTTCGGTGTTGGACCAAGGAAAGGCCTATCACCAGGGCTTTCTAGAGGAATCAAGTCGTCCGTTCACAGCATTCATCACTCCATGGGGATTGTATGAGTGGGTGAGAATACCTTTTGGCTTATCATCTGCCCCAGCTGAGTTCCAGAGGTCAATGGAGGAGTGTCTGTTGGGGCTACGAGATGAGATTTGCTTGCCTTACCTGGACGACAACCTGGTCCACTCCAAAACGTTTAATGATCATCTTAATGATCTGAAGAGTGTTCTGCAGCGCTATGAGACTCATGGAGTGAAACTTACACCCAAGAAATGTGAGCTCTTTAAGAATCAGGTGCGATTTCTGGGCAGGCTAGTCACTAACGATGGATACACAATGGACCCTGCAGACATTGCCCCTGTTCAGGCACTCAAGGAGAGGAAACCGACAACAATCGGTGAAGTAAGGAAACTGCTGGGATTTGTCTCCTATTACAGAAGCTATATTCCTAACTTCTCACGCATAGCCACCCCTCTTTATAACCTCTTGACAAAAGACAATGCCTCAAAAGAAAAAACAGCTCTAAAGAAGACAAGAAAGATAAAGATGGTAAAAAGTGGTCAGCTCCCAGCATCTTACCCTGTTGTGTGGACAACTGAACATGAACAAGTTCTGAATAAGCTCATCGATTTCCTGTCACAGCCGCCAATCCTGGGGTACCCTGATTTTGAACAGCCATTCATCTTACACTGTGATGCATCCCAGGAGGGTTTAGGAGCAGTGCTTTACCAGAACCAGCAAGGGAAGTTGCGTGTTATTGCATACGGGTCCAGAACTCTAACTGCCCCAGAGAAGAACTACCATCTCCACTCGGGAAAATTGGAGTTTCTGGCCCTCAAGTGGGCCATATGTGAGCGCTTCAGAGACTATTTGTACTATTCACCGCCTTTTCTGGTCTACACAGATAACAAACCCCTCACCTATGTGCTCACGACTGCCAAGCTAAATGCAACCACACACCGGTGGGTCGCCGAACTCGCAGACTTCCAGTTCATGATCAAATATCGTCCTGGAAGAGCTAATCGTGATGCAGATGGCTTATCACGCATGCCGCTGGACATGGAAAGATACATGGAAAGTTGCACACAGACAGTGGCACATGAAGTGATGCACAGCGTGACACAGGCTCTGTCTGTCAATGCAGAAGGTACTGACCCCTGGCTGTGTCCATTCACGATCTCTTCTGCAATAGCTGATCAGGAAGTAGAACAAATGACGATGTCAGTACAAGGACTGTCCCGAACTGCTCTCAGAGAAGCACAGTGTGATGATCCTATCATTGGACAGGTGTTGAAATATGTCTCCTCAAATCACTGGCCGAAAGGTGTGAAACAGATTCAAAACACGGATGTAGCTGCCCTAGCTCGAGAAAAACAAAAACTCCACATCAATGAAGACGGGCTACTGTACCGAAGAACAGCAAACCGGTCCCAGCTGGTTCTGCCCAAGAAATACCATGAACTCGTCTACAAAGAGCTGCATGAGGAGATGGGACACCTTGGAGTGGAGAGAGTCTTAAACCTCATCCGAGACCGCTTCTACTGGCCTCATATGCAGCGCAATGTTGAACATCACATAACACGAGTATGCAGCTGCCTCAAGAACAAACGCCCAAACAAACCAACCAGAGCTCCTCTCACAAGCATCACAACAACGCACCCATTTGAGCTTGTGTCAATCGATTTCCTCCATCTGGAAAAATGTAAGGGTGGATATGAGTATATCCTGGTGGTAATGGACCATTTCACTCGATTCGCTCAAGCGTACGCCTGTAGGGACAAATCTGCAAAAACTGCCGCTGAGAAACTCTATGGAGACTTCATGTTGAGATTCGGCTTTCCTACAAGACTCCATCATGATCAAGGAAGGGAGTTTCAAAACAAACTGTTCGCCAAGCTTGAGGAGTACAGCGGAGTGAAGGGGTCCAGGACTACACCTTTTCACCCTCAGGGCAATGGCCAAGTGGAGAGGTTCAATAGGACACTGCTGAGCATGCTGCGGTGCCTGCCTGAGAAAGCGAAAGCAGACTGGAAAGCCTCTCTAGCAAAAGTGGTACATGCTTATAACTGCACCCGCAGTGAGGCCACAGGTTATGCACCGTATTTTCTCCTTTTTGGCCGCAACCCAAGACTTCCCATCGATTTGATGTTCGGACTCACTGCAAAAGACCAAAGTACATCTCACAGAGATTATGCAGAGAAATGGAGACACCGAATGAATGATGCTTACAGACTTGCCACAGAAACAGCCAACAAAGAAGGTGAACGTGGAAAAATGCAGTACGACAAGAAAACATATGGGGCAGATTTGAATCCTGGATCCAGAGTCTTGGTGAGAAATCTGAATGAAAGAGGCGGTCCGGGTAAATTGAGAGCGTTTTGGGAAGACCAAGTATACGTGGTGACTCAAAGGAAATATGAAGACAGTCCTGTATACGAGATACGGCCAGAAAGTGGAAAAGGACGAGTACGGATCATGCACAGAAACCTCCTGCTTCCTTGTGACTTCATGCCTGTGGAAAAAGTCAATTTGCCTTCACAAAAACAGAAGAAGAAGAGTAACAAACGGGCACAAAAACAGCAACCACAAGAAGAACACAGTTCAGATGAAGAGGATGAATGGAGAGGCATAAAAAGATTACAACTACAGAATGAGAGACCTGAGGAACACTATGAGCTGGCAGAGGAGACTACTATAGAAGACCAAGAGGTGGAAAGACACTCAAGTGCAGTAGAGGAAAATGAGCCACAGATGGACGAACAGGAGATGGATGTTGAAAGCCTGGACGAGGACAATGACACACAAAGCAATGGGGAAGACCATCAGTCTCCTGAGTCTGCAGGCAGTGACCAAGAAGACCCCGGTCCATCTTCGATGCAGCAGACAAAGTATCCTTTAAGATTGAGAAAACCAAGACTAATGTTTACTTACCATAGGTTGGGACAACCCACTTTGTCAGATAAATAAGTGTTTAGTTGAACTGTTCAATAGCAACTATTCAGGTTCATAAGTTTAAAGTTTCAGCTTTAATGTTATTATTATTGTATTGACATAGCTCTTAAGTACTATTTTAATTTATTTTTGATATATTTGGTTAATGGTAAAGCCTGACATTTTCTTATGATAGGAGGTTATTGCTATGTTAAGAAACCTTACTCAGAGAAAGTGCAGATACTCCTGGCATGTAAGGGAGGAGGCAGTGGACGGTTATAGTGCACGATAACCTTTGCTGCGCACATATGACATCAACGGGAGATACATGTCATATGGTCTTCTTGAAGAAGTTATGCACCTTATAGACTGTGAACTCTGACTCCTACCTTGCTTTAACTTCGAACTATGTAATGCATAAAAGAAACATATGGACTGATAATGTCAGAATGTCGGGACGCCATTTAATTTTGGAGGGGAGAGTGTGGGACTAGCAAATAGGGCACCCCCCGAAATGTATTTTATTTCATGTTATAATTTATTTAATATCATTTTGTTTGTTTTAGAAAGACAGACTGTGTTCAATTCGCTTTGATTTGCATTAGTGGAGTTCCTATGCCACACCACAAGGGGAGCTCTATTATCTCCGTATCTGGGGCGTCTGCTCAAAGAAGAACTGTTTCCTGTAACAACAGAGAGCATGACATGGACATTGACAAATGTTTGTCTTTGTTACAGGTAAAGTGGTAAAACAAATGTTTATATGGGAACTGTGAACATGAATAAGGCAATAGAGGGACAATTTAGGCCGAAATTGTCTGTAAGATTATGAAGTTGAAGCCTGGTTGTTGTTTTATTGTAACTTTGTGCTATGCTAACATTAGTATGCTAATATGCTAATCGAAACAAAGGGGATCACCAGGAGAGTTAAAAATGACACTTTTGCTTAATCTAAAAACGTTCTAAGAGAACAAACACACATGTCTGTCAAAAATTTGTTTATGTATATGATATTTTGTTATTTTATGATTATTTTGAGCTATTGTACATTGTAAAAGAAGAACTGTTTCCTGTAACAACAGAGAGCATGACATGGACATTGACAAATGTTTGTCTTTGTTACAGAAATAAACAACAATGAAAATACACTTTGAACCTCATATTTGAAGTGTGCAACAATCGCATTAGTCCTGACTAGAACCAGGAAGTACCATCACATTAGTCCTGACTAGAACCAGGAAGTACCAACACAGTAGTCCTGACTAGAACCAGGAAGTACCAACACAGTAGTCCTGACTAGAACCAGGAAGTACCATCACATTAGTCCTGACTAGAACCAGGAAGTACCATCACATTTGTCCTGACTAGAACCAGGAAGTACCATCACATTAGTCCTGACTAGAACCAGGAAGTACCATCACATTAGTCCTGACTAGAACCAGGAAGTACCATCCCATTAGTCCTGACTAGAACCAGGAAGTACCATCACATTAGTCCTGACTAGAACCAGGAAGTACCATCACATTAGTCCTGTTCTCAGGTCTCTGCACTGCCCCCTGTGGCTCAGAGAAGAGACTTTAAAGCAGCTCTGCTTGTGTACAAGTCTCTCCATGGCCTAGCACCAAAGTACATCTCAGACATGTTAGTGCCATATGAACCATCTCGGACTCTGAGGACCTCAGGGACTGGCCTCCATCTGGTGCCAGAGTCAGGACTAAACATGGACCGGCCTCCTGCTGGTGCCAGAGTCAGGACTAAACATGGACCGGCCTCCTGCTGGTGCCAGAGTCAGGACTAAACATAGACCGGCCTCCTGCTGGTGCCAGAGTCAGGACTAAACATGGACCGGCCTCCTGCTGGTGCCAGAGTCAGAACTAAACATGGACTGGCCTCCTGCTGGTGCCAGAGTCAGAACTAAACATGGACTGGCCTCCTGCTAGTGCCGGAGTCAGGACTAAACACGGACCGGCCTCCTGCTGGTGCCAGAGTCAGGACTAAACACGGACCGGCCTCCTGCTGGTGCCAGAGTCAGGACTAAACACGGACCGGCCTCCTGCTGGTGCCAGAGTCAGGACTAAACACGGACCGGCCTTCTGCTGGTGCCAGAGTCAGGACTAAACATGGATCGGCCTCCTGCTGGTGCCAGAGTCAGGACTAAACATGGATCGGCCTCCTGCTGGTGCCAGAGTCAGGACTAAACATGGACCGGCCTCCTGCTGGTGCCAGAGTCAGGACTAAACATGGACCGGCCTCCTGCTGGTGCCAGAGTCAGGACTAAACATGGGGAATCTGCGTTTCAGTTTTATGCAGCTAAAATCTGGAACAATCTTCCTGAAGATGTGAGACAGGTTCTACTCTGACAACGTTCAAATCTAAGCTAAAACAGTTTTGTTTAGCTGTGCATATGACTTAAAGGATTTTATTTGCACTCTTCTCTTTCATGTCTTTATCCGTGTTGTGAATGTTGTGAAAATATACATTGATCTTGACTTTGAATTGTCTTGTATGAATTGTGCTCTACAATTAAACCTGCCTTGCCTTTTAAGTCCTTTTAAGTGTATTCTGACCAGGCCGTGCCAGTTGTTACCTCTGGGGAAGTCGATGCTCAGCAGGGCTCTGTACTGCTGGCTGAAGTTATATTGGTAATGGCTCAGGTTCTCATCGTCTGGGTCCAGTGTCTCTGCAGGGCACGAGTCGGTCGCTCCTATCAACCTGAGCACACAAGACCACACAAGAGCTTTACAATCTAGTCCAAGATCTTTGAATATGGAATGTGAATCCTTCATTATACTCACTTGTCTAAGAGTTCTTTTGAGCTCTGAAAACCAAGAGAATAAAATAATGAAATATGAACGCTGATAACAGGCATGCAAAGTAGTGATAGCTTTAAATAAGGTAAAAGAAGCTGCAAATGGGTATTGCATTATAACTTTATTAAATTACTTTCTAAATAATGTTTTTCTTCCAAATTTCAGTGCACAAAATTTCAACGTTGCTGTAATCTTTAGTAGAAAAAGCTTCAGTTGTAGTCATCTGGACTCAGTTTGAAAAAATAGACGTTTCGACTCTCATCCAAGAGTCATTGTCAATAAAAGAATTTAGATCGAGAACTCCGATATTAATACTGTTCTGTGGTAAGTCCACACCCTCCTCGAGGACACGACCACATACGAGCGCTTGAAAAGAGATCCGACCAGTGGCTACAAGAAGAAAGTGATAGACTGTTTACAAAGGCTGGAAAAAGAGGAAGTGATAGACCGGCCTCTGTATTACAGACTGTATCCTGGTGAAGCCACGCCCTGCATTTATGGCCTTCCAAAAATACACAAAAAGGAGGTTCCACTCAGACCCATAGTGTGCAGCACAGATTCCATCACTTACAATGTGGCCAAGCATTTAACAACTATATTGGCTCCGCTTGTGGGGAATTCGGTACATCATGTGGAAAACACGCACAACTTTGTGGATAAAGTGAAACAGCTCCAACTGGACCCAGATGACCTCATGGTTTCATATGATGTTGTGTCCCTGTTCACCTGCATCCCGACCTCTGATGCAGTAGCAGCAGTGAGGATCAGACTGCAGGAAGACACCACCCTACAGAAAAGGACCAAACTGACACCTGAACACATATGTAAACTGTTGGACATCTGTCTGAACACCACTTACTTTCAATTCCGGGAACAATTTTACAGACAGATTCATGGCTGTGCCATGGGCTCGCCCGTCCCTCCCATAGTGGCCAACCTGTACATGGAGCACTTTGAGAAGAAGGCACTGTCCTCATTCTCAGGCATAGCCCCAAAACTGTGGCTCCGTTATGTCGATGATACTTTTGTAACAATCAAGAAACAAGAGCTGGAAACCTTCTCTGATCACATCAATGCTGTGGACCCACATATCAGGTTTACAAGAGAAGACGCTAAGGAGAATCGCTTGGCCTTTCTTGATTGTTCCACGATCAGAGGAGAGGACGGGAAACTCCAAATAGAAGTATATAGGAAACCTACACACACGGACCAGTATCTGCTCTTTGGTTCCAACCACCCACTACAGCACAAGCTGGGGGTGATCAGAACCTTACAACACAGAGCTCAAGGTGTGCCCACCAGCTCAGAGGGCAAGAAGAAAGAGGAAAAACATGTCCGAAATGCCCTCTCAGCCTGTGGTTACCCCGCTTGGGCCCTCAACAGAGTGAAGAGAACCAAGAAGCAGGACAAAAGGGAAACTGAACAGAGAAGGAAGGGTGTTTCTATCCCTTATGTGTCTGGCCTCTCGGAAAAACTGCAGAGAATTTTTAGACAACACGAAGTCCCTGTTTATTTTAAACCAGGAAACACTTTAAGACAAAAACTGGTTCACCCAAAGGACAAGTTGCCGACTCAAAAACAGAGCAATGTAGTTTATTCGATCCAATGCAGTGAAGAAAGCTGTAAAGAACGGTACATAGGTGAGACGAAACAGCCTCTACACAAGAGGCTCTATCAGCACAGAAGAAATACAAGTTCAGGACCTCAGAGCGCCGTGCATCTCCACCTTGAAGCCTCTAATCACTCGTTTGAAGACGGTGAGGTGAAGGTTTTAAGCAGGAGAAAAGATGGTTTGAAGGGTGGTTGAGCCAGGGTCTCACTAAGACAAAGAGGTTTTAACAGCCCATTAAGATTCTGAATAGGCTCGGTAGATACAAGGGGGGAGTTTCTGTTGAAACCAACAACTCTTGCTACTTCAGGAAGGCTCCTCCCAATGGGCGGGTCTTACCACAGAACAGTATTAATATCGGAGTTCTCGACCTAAATTCTGTTATTGACAATGACTCTTGGATGAGAGTCGAAACGTCTACTTTTTCAAACTGAGTCCAGATGACTACAACTGAAACTTGTTCTACTATGGAACACGCCTGGACGAATGAGGGATTACACCGACATATTTCCAGGAGAAAAGATGGTTTGAAAGAGGAGTCAAGGAAGCTATTTTTGTTAAAAAAGAAATACCTTCTTTAAACAGAACCGGAGGGCTAAGGTTTAATCTTCCTGTTATTTATAATGGGTTACTGAACCCCTGGAAAGGTAGAGGACCAGGACAAGGACATTCGGATGCTAATCAGGTACTCAGGGTGGTTGAGCCAGGGTCTCACAAAGACAAAGAGGATTCTAATAGCCCATTAAGATTCTGAATAGGCTAGCTCGGTAGATACAAGGGGGGAGTTTCTGTTGAAACAAACAACTCTTTCTACTTCAGGAAGGCTCCGCCCAATGGGCGGGTCTTACCACAGAACAGTATTAATATCGGAGTTCTCGATCTAAATTCTTTTATTGACAATGACTCTTGGATGAGAGTCGAAACGTCTATTTTTTCAAACTGAGTCCAGATGACTACAACTGAAGCTTTTTCTACTATGGAACACGCCTGGACGAATGAGGGATTACACCGACACGTTGCTGTAATCGTTTCTCTGGTGTCGCTTTGATAGCATAAAAGGGCAGGAGGAGATATTGGACACATTCCACTGGCACACGAGTATTCATCTCCTCAAAACATGAATCCAGAAATGTCAGAAACACGTCATTTCAAGCTAAAAAGTTAATGAGTTCAACTGTGTGCGATCCCAAAGTCTGTATCCGCGATAAATGTGAGCGTAGCTGCTGTGTTCCTATTGTTTATCTGGTTTTCTACAACTGTTTACATGATGTCGGGCACAAACTGAATATTGAGTACGTTTTGTATCAGATCGTAGCAGCTCTGTCACACTTTTGACTCTCGCCGCTTAAACTCCTCATGCTGTGACGTCATCCGCTCGATCGCTGCACGTTCAGAGTTTGCGTCGACCTTCACACAGTTTATCGATACCTGCACAAAGGCCAGATTGTCGGCGTCTTCCATGTGCGCCTGCGCTCGCTCCAGCAGTTTACTGTTCGCCGACACCGTCTCCCCGTAACGCCAGAGGAGAGCTTTGGCCCGGCCCGTCTTCTCCTCCTCCTCAGCGCTGATCACCTCCGTCATCGACTGCACAGGCACAACACGGAATACACCCTTTACACGCTTGTGCACCCTTTACACGCTTGTGCACCCTTTACACGCTTGTCACGCTGTACACGCTTGTACACGCTTGTGCAGCCTTTACACCCTTTACACGCTTGTACACCCTTTACACGCTTGTACACGCTTGTACACCCTTTACACGCTTGTGCACCCTTTACACACATTACACGCTTGTACACGCTTGTGCACCCTTTACACACATTACACGCTTGTACACGCTTGTGCACCCTTTACACACATTACACGCTTGTACACGCTTGTGCAGCCTTTACACCCTTTACACGCTTGTACACCCTTTACACGCTTGTACACGCTTGTACACCCTTTACACGCTTGAACACTATTTATACGCTTTTACACCCTTTACACGCTTGTGCACCCTTTACACGCTTGTGCACCCTTTACACGCTTGAACATTATTTATACGCTTTTACACCCTTTACACGCTTGTACACCCTTTACATGCTTGTTTACCCTTTACACGCTTGTACACCCTTTACACGCTTGTGCACCCTTTACACGCTTGTGCACCCTTTACACGCTTGAACACTATTTATACGCTTTTACACCCTTTACATGCTTGTACACCCTTTACACGCATGTACACGCATGTACACCCTTTACACGCTTGTACACTATTTACACGATTGTGCACCCTTTAGTTTACATGCATGTACACTATTTACATGCTTGTACACCCTTTACACGAGTGTACACTATTTACACGCTTTGCACCCTTTACACGCTTGTACACCCTTGTACACCCTTTACAAGCATGTACACCCTTTACACGCTTTGCACTCTTTGCACGCTCTTCCACTTCATTTTTGCCTTCATCTTTCCCCTATACTCTAATTTAGAATGTATTTTGTTAGACATTTTAAAAGGGTCTATACAATCACACACTTTTACATCATTCTGGATGTGTTTGTTTACCTTTCTCCTCTCCTCCAGGATGGACTTGAAGTGCTCAAACTTTTCAGTGACGGTCTGTTTCTGAAGCTTATATGCTTCCTACACGAAACAGACGGAGATCCTTAGGACATGTGAACAAAGCTGAATACATACAGTGCTTTTCAAACATTTGCTCAACCACCATTGTTCAACCAATCAACCTAAATTCAACTTTTTTTGAACGTTCAACCATGTATAACAGTGTTCTTTATCATTAACTCACTTACACAGAGTTGTATTTGACTAACTCTTGCATGTAATCCTGTGTTGTCCTAAATTTGAGGCTCAGGAGCTCCAAAACAAATCCTGTTTTCACATACCCCCTATCCCCGCTCTTATTATTATTATTATTTAAAAGGTTCAAACTCTGGGTCGTACATGGGTTCTAAAGGTTCCAAAATATTGTCTTGTAGTAGATTTTTAACAATATATATAGTTTTAATGATAAACTGTAAAGAGGCGGGGCTTATCAAATTCAGCCATTTTGAACAGGAAGTTAATGAACCTGTTTCTATTATTAAAGGGGCTGTATACGATTTATTTTCTCATGTAATAAAGTAAAATCTGTTATGCTCCAGTACGGATCCTAGATGGTAAAGCCGCTTTTAGGGTGAAATAAGACCGCTCTGTGCTGTCTGCTTCAAATGATAGAGTTTTATTTTTAGCATGCTAATGTTTATTAGCGTTACAGTGACTCTGTTCTGGACTCAGGAAGTTGTGAAAAGCACTTATAAACTGATCGCGGTGAATTAGAAGAGTTTAAATTCTTCAAGTTGTTTTAGAGCAATAATGTGATTGTAAAATAATGATTTACAAATGTAATTGTTTCATACTAAACCTAAAAAATAAGCATATAATGTTCTGTTTAAATGAGATTTGAACCAGTAACGTTAAAGTTGAAAGCTTACCAACAGCACCACAGTCTCCTTTAGTGTCAAACATGATTCTTTTTTTCTTTTTTCATTGCACGCGCAGTAGTATTCCATATACCACCGTATTTTCGGGATTATAAATTGCACTTTTTTTACATAGTTTTATCCGGGGTGCGATTTTATTCGTTATTTTCACACTGGCAACCACAAGAGGGCGCTCTAGGCTCTAAGCGACGCAGAAGAAGAATCTGCACTTCCTCTTCCTCAGGAGTTTGTGGAGTTGTTTAGAAGTGACACAGAGGAAGAAGAATTCAGTGGATTTAGTGATTTGGGGTAAAACTGATGCTTTGGTAAACTTGTTACATGTTCTTTATGCTATAGTTATCTGAATAACTGTTCATATGTTACATTAACATACCAGACACTTACCACAGTTCTGTCTGTGCCTCATGTTTTTTTTCTTCTCTATTATGCATTTTTTGGCTGGTGCGACTTATATTCCGGAAGGTACGGTATAATAAATAGATGTCTGCGTGATCCCTCATTTGTCCAAGTTCCACATCACAAGAAAATCACAGTCACAGTTTCTTCAGTTTGTCATTTTTGTAAGAAACAGAATGTATTTGAATACCCAATTTGATCATTTTCCCATTGACTCATCTCTCCGTTGTGTTTTCACATTTAAAACATTTATATTCATTTAATTATTCAAAGCGGTGACCGTGCTCACCTCCAAGTCGCTGCACATCTGGTTCAGTTCATCAATGGCGGTCTGCACTTGGGCCCGGTGCTCTGCCATTGAGTCCAGGCCCTCTCTCAGCTCGTCCTGGGGCACAGCGTCCACAGCGGAGCGGGCGTTAGCAAAGCGGGCGTTAGCAAAGCGCTGGCACTCGAGAGTCGCGGGTGTGGCTGCGTACCTTCTGCTGCTGGTAGACGTCGGCGAGCGGGGCCACTCGGCAGGACTGGTGGGCGCCGAACACTTTGCACAGGGAGCAGGTGGGCGCGCGGCAGCTCAGGCAGTAGATGTTGACCTTCTCCCCCTCGTGGTCGACGCACGTGGCCTGGGGCGGTCCGGGGGGAAGGAGGGGCAGCGGCGGCGGCGGCGGGCTGGAGGAGAGAAGAGGAGAGTCATTTATTGTCATTGGCTCGAGTCTTCCATGGAATTGAAGCGACGAGACATTGTTCTTGCCATAGTTTCTTATTATAGTTTTACATGGTAAATGTTGCCACAACTCTGGCATTTTTGACCCTCTAACATTGATGAATGTCACACATGGGGTCATAGGTCACACATGGGGTCATAGGTCACACATGGGGACATAGGTCACACATGCGGTCATAGGTCACACATGGGGTCATAGGTCACACATGGGGACATAGGTCACACATGCGGTCATAGGTCACACATGGGGGCATAGGTCACACATGGGGTCATAGGTCACACATGGGGTCATAGGTCACACATGGGGTCATAGGTCACACATGGGACATAGGCGCGATCGGCTCGGCCCGAACTCCAATAAAATGGAGGTTGTAGAACGCCCGTCTCAACAGTGGCGACTAGTTCAAAAAAGAAAAAACATGAAACTCTTAATCTTTGGCCTAGGCACATGAGACTTGGGACAGTGATGGAGCTACCTTTGACCTCTGACCTTTGAGGAGTAAAACACACCTGGAGCATCCCTCTATGATAAACAGGAAGTCAGCCATGTTGAATCAAAGTGGCACCGCCACGCTTGACTTTTTTTTTCAAAATCGCACTTGTCCTAGGTTTTTTGTCCGATCGAGCTCAAAACAACACCTTTTGCATCTAAAGACATTGTAATGTAATAAATATCCAAAAGAATGTTGACATTCTTTACGGTCTCCGCGTAACACGCCCTCAAAAAAGGCTTAATTTTCAGTGTTTTCAAGGACAAGTCACGCCTATTTATTAGTTTTTATGTCTGATTGGAAATAAATACCCATGTAACAAATGTACTCTATAGCGCCCCCTACCCATTGTGTGAAAAACTCAACATTGTCTGATTTGTTTGAAACTCATGGATTATATTCTCCTCGAGACGCCATGAAAAAAGTGCATTTCAGATATTGTGTATTTTCACAATTGGCCAGCAGGGGCGCAATGAATGCCTTCACTTCCTCTTCCTCTTTTATTTTGAAGGGACATTTCCTCTCGTGCCGCGTTAGAATTATTATTCTTTAGACTTTATTCTTTAGACTTTATTATTTAGACTTTATTATTTCTGCTACAACTCGGGTATTTTTGACCCCTGAACATGAATGAAAAGTTGCGGGTCACCGAGGCTCTCTCTCTTTCTCCCTGCTCAGGTCTGCGTTCAGCACAATTTTGCAATTTGTCAGGACAAACTACTATTTGAATCGCAAACTATGCAATCATCAATGGTGAATTACTGAGCTTCGTTTGGTATGCTGCAAAACGCAGCAGAAACATGGACGGGCGGGAAGGCGGTCGCGCGGGAAGGCGGTCGCGGGGGAAGGCGGTCGCGCGGGAGGCGAGAGCCATCATCACCGCTGTGCGGCTTTAATTTATTTTTATTTTTGTCTGGAAATGCAGATAATATTGTGAATGTCGAGCTCGTCGTTCGTAGTGAATAAAAAGAGATGATTAAAATGTTACTCCAATTGAAAATGGACCAATTTGACAGACTTGGACTTGGTTCTCTAGGCCATGATTTTATTTTTTCCATTATTTTTCCTTTCATTTGTTAGATGTTCTTTTTCTGTTTGTTTTTTCCTATGTTCTTTAATTTAAAAAATAAAAACATTTAAATTAAAAATTAAATGAAATGTTAAGTTAAAAAAAGCGACGTCCTAAACTTGGGGTGGGATCGATCGCGTGGCGGTGGGTGGAGTTTGTGGCTCGCTCCGCCCTCTCTCAGCTAACCGCCGCCCTATCACATGACGTTACGCCCCTCCCAGACACACCGGTTGGTTATGGTTAGTTTGCTGTTTGTTATGTGACAGTTCGGGGGCTCCAAACACAAATCGATATAAAGTATTGTGCAAGTATTGATATGATGCATACACGTGGGCTAAAACAAAAGTATCATCTGATTATGTCTGTGTTTAGTGACAATAAGCATTGTGGACCTGATGGCGATGCTCGTGCAGACCTCCTGCTTGTACACGTCGATGATGTTCTCCACCAGCAGGTTCCTCTGCAGCCCGTACACTCCATGTCTGTCCAGCACCACCTCGTGTCTGCAGGACGGGCAGCGGAAGCGCCCACTGCTGACCAGCATGGTGGTCCGGGCCTGGAACAGGGACGGCTGCACACACAATGCTCTATTAGATCGGGGACAATGCACACAAAGACAGTGAAAGTGTTGTGGTGTAAAATGTAATGTCTTTGCCTGATGCCATAGAACTTAGGTCAGCATATGTTTAACATCTGGGTCACACTTATTATGACTCTGCAGACGTCCCTGGGAACACAGACTGACAGCTGCGGATCCAAGGATGTCTCGCATGCGGTAGAACATTGAGTGTTTTTCTGCAATATGTTTAGACTGGTTTTGTGCATACGTGGCACCTGTTGTGCCTTAACAAGCTGAACTCAATGTTTGCTCTGGTCAGATCAGGAGGGACAGAACGGCAAATGTCAGGGAGAGCTTTTTTGGCTGTGCACGGCTAAAATAAAGAACCACTTTTGAACAAGACAACTTGGTTATATTTTGCCTCATTTTCTCTGTCATTTGTTATAGAATAGTTTCCGCAACAGTGTCTATCAACTGGAGAAGAGTGTTTTCAGTACTGAGTCACAAGCCTTCAAGTCCAAGTCGAGTCCAAGTCGAGTCCAAGTCGAGTCCCAAGTCGAGTCCAAGTCGAGTCCCAAGTCGAGTCCAAAGTCGCGTCCAAGTCGAGTCCAAGTCGAGTCCAAGTCGAGTCCCAAGTCGAGTCCCAAGTCGAGTCCAAGAAGTCGAGTCCAAGTCGAGTCCCAAGTCGAGTCCCAAGTCGATTCCAAGTCGAGTCCAAGTCGAGTCCCAAGTCGCGTCCAAGTCGAGTCCAAGTCGAGTCCAAGTCGAGTCCCAAGTCGAGTCCCAAGTCGAGTCCCAAGTCGAGTCCAAGTCGAGTCCCAAGTCGAGTCCCAAGTCGAGTCCAAGTCGATTCCAAGTCGAGTCCCAAGTCGAGTCCCAAGTCGAGTCCCAAGTCGAGTCCCAAGTCGAGTCCCAAGTCGAGTCCAAGAAGTCGAGTCCAAGTCGAGTCCCAAGTCGATTCCAAGTCGATTCCAAGAAGTCGAGTCCCAAGTCGAGTCCCAAGTCGAGTCCCAAGTCGAGTCCAAGTCGAGTCCAAGTCGAGTCCAAGTCGAGTCCCAAGTCGAGTCCAAGTCGAGTCCAAGTCGAGTCCAAGTCGAGTCCCAAGTCGAGTCCAAGTCAAGTCCAAGTCGAGTCCCAAGTCGAGTCCCAAGTCGAGTCCCAAGTCGAGTCCCAAGTCGAGTCCAAGAAGTCGAGTCCAAGTCGAGTCCCAAGTCGAGTCCCAAGTCGATTCCAAGTCGATTCCAAGAAGTCGAGTCCAAGTCGAGTCCCAAGTCGAGTCCAAGTCGAGTCCAAGTCGAGTCCAAGTCGAGTCCCAAGTCGAGTCCCAAGTCGAGTCCCAAGTCGAGTCCAAGAAGTCGAGTCCAAGTCGAGTCCCAAGTCGAGTCCCAAGTTGATTCCAAGTCGATTCCAAGAAGTCGAGTCCAAGTCGAGTCCCAAGTCGAGTCCAAGTCGATTCCAAGAAGTCGAGTCCCAAGTCGAGTCCCAAGTCGAGTCCCAAGTCGAGTCCCAAGTCGAGTCCCAAGTCGAGTCCCAAGTCGAGTCCAAGTCGAGTCCCAAGTCGAGTCCCAAGTCGAGTCCCAAGTAAAGTCCAAGTCGAGTCCAAATCGAGTCCCAAGTCGAGTCCAAGTCGAGTCCCAAGTCGAGTCCAAGAAGTCGAGTCCAAGTCGAGTCCCAAGTCGAGTCCCAAGTCGATTCCAAGTCGATTCCAAGTCGAGTCCCAAGTCGAGTCCCAAGTCGAGTCCAAGTCGAGTCCCAAGTCGAGTCCCAAGTCGAGTCCAAGTCGATTCCAAGTCGAGTCCCAAGTCGAGTCCCAAGTCGAGTCCCAAGTCGAGTCCAAGTCGAGTCCAAGTCGAGTCCCAAGTCGAGTCCCAAGTAAAGTCCAAGTCGAGTCCAAATCGAGTCCCAAGTCGAGTCCAAGTCGAGTCCCAAGTCGAGTCCAAGAAGTCGAGTCCAAGTCGAGTCCCAAGTCGAGTCCCAAGTCGATTCCAAGTCGATTCCAAGTCGAGTCCCAAGTCGAGTCCCAAGTCGAGTCCAAGAAGTCGAGTCCAAGTCGAGTCCCAAGTCGAGTCCCAAGTTGATTCCAAGTCGATTCCAAGAAGTCGAGTCCAAGTCGAGTCCCAAGTCGAGTCCAAGTCGAGTCCAAGTCGAGTCCAAGTCGAGTCCAAGTCGAGTCCAAGTCGAGTCCCAAGTCGAGTCCCAAGTCGAGTCCAAGAAGTCGAGTCCAAGTCGAGTCCCAAGTCGAGTCCCAAGTCGAGTCCCAAGTCGATTCCAAGTCGATTCCAAGAAGTCGAGTCCAAGTCGAGTCCCAAGTCGAGTCCCAAGTCGAGTCCCAAGTCGAGTCCAAGTCGAGTCCAAGTCGAGTCCAAGTCGAGTCCAAGTCGAGTCCCAAGTCGAGTCCAAGTCGAGTCCAAGTCGAGTCCAAGTCGAGTCCCAAGTCGAGTCCAAGTCGAGTCCAAGTCGAGTCCAAGTCGAATCCCAAGTCGAGTCCCAAGTCGAGTCCCAAGTCGAGTCCAAGTCGAGTCCAAGTCGAGTCCAAGTCGAGTCCCAAGTCGAGTCCAAGTCGATTCCAAGTCGAGTCCCAAGTCGAGTCCCAAGTCGAGTCCCAAGTCGAGTCCCAAGTCGAGTCCCAAGTCGAGTCCAAGTCGAGTCCCAAGTCGAGTCCCAAGTCGAGTCCCAAGTAAAGTCCAAGTCGAGTCCAAATCGAGTCCCAAGTCGAGTCCAAGTCGAGTCCCAAGTCGAGTCCAAGAAGTCGAGTCCAAGTCGAGTCCCAAGTCGAGTCCCAAGTCGATTCCAAGTCGATTCCAAGTCGAGTCCCAAGTCGAGTCCCAAGTCGAGTCCAAGTCGAGTCCCAAGTCGAGTCCCAAGTCGAGTCCAAGTCGATTCCAAGTCGAGTCCCAAGTCGAGTCCCAAGTCGAGTCCCAAGTCGAGTCCAAGTCGAGTCCAAGTCGAGTCCCAAGTCGAGTCCCAAGTAAAGTCCAAGTCGAGTCCAAATCGAGTCCCAAGTCGAGTCCAAGTCGAGTCCCAAGTCGAGTCCAAGAAGTCGAGTCCAAGTCGAGTCCCAAGTCGAGTCCCAAGTCGATTCCAAGTCGATTCCAAGTCGAGTCCCAAGTCGAGTCCCAAGTCGAGTCCAAGTCGAGTCCAAGTCGAGTCCCAAGTCGAGTCCCAAGTCGAGTCCAAGTCGAGTCCCAAGTCGAGTCCCAAGTCGAGTCCCAAGTCGAGTCCCAAGTCGAGTCCCAAGTCGAGTCCCAAGTCGAGTCCCAAGTCGAGTCCCAAGTCGATTCCAAGTCGATTCCAAGAAGTCGAGTCCCAAGTCGAGTCCCAAGTCGAGTCCCAAGTCGAGTCCAAGTCGAGTCCAAGTCGAGTCCAAGTCGAGTCCAAGTCGAGTCCCAAGTCGAGTCCAAGTCGAGTCCAAGTCGAGTCCAAGTCGAGTCCCAAGTCGAGTCCAAGTCAAGTCCAAGTCGAGTCCCAAGTCGAGTCCCAAGTCGAGTCCCAAGTCGAGTCCCAAGTCGAGTCCAAGAAGTCGAGTCCAAGTCGAGTCCCAAGTCGAGTCCCAAGTCGATTCCAAGTCGATTCCAAGAAGTCGAGTCCAAGTCGAGTCCCAAGTCGAGTCCCAAGTCGAGTCCAAGTCGAGTCCAAGTCGAGTCCAAGTCGAGTCCAAGTCGAGTCCCAAGTCGAGTCCAAGTCGAGTCCAAGTCGAGTCCAAGTCGAGTCCAAGTCGAGTCCAAGTCGAGTCCCAAGTCGAGTCCCAAGTCGAGTCCAAGTCGAGTCCAAGTCGAGTCCAAGTCGATTCCAAGTCGAGTCCCAAGTCGAGTCCCAAGTCGAGTCCAAGTCGAGTCCCAAGTCGAGTCCAAGTCGAGTCCCAAGTCGAGTCCCAAGTCGAGTCCCAAGTCGAGTCCAAGTCGAGTCCAAGTCGAGTCCCAAGTCGAGTCCCAAGTCGAGTCCCAAGTCGAGTCCAAGTCGAGTCCAAATCGAGTCCCAAGTCGAGTCCAAGTCGAGTCCCAAGTCGAGTCCAAGAAGTCGAGTCCAAGTCGAGTCCCAAGTCGAGTCCCAAGTCGATTCCAAGTCGATTCCAAGTCGAGTCCCAAGTCGAGTCCCAAGTCGAGTCCAAGTCGAGTCCAAGTCGAGTCCCAAGTCGAGTCCCAAGTCGAGTCCAAGTCGATTCCAAGTCGAGTCCCAAGTCGAGTCCCAAGTCGAGTCCCAAGTCGAGTCCCAAGTCGAGTCCCAAGTCGAGTCCAAGAAGTCGAGTCCCAAGTCGAGTCCCAAGTCGAGTCCCAAGTCGATTCCAAGAAGTCGAGTCCAAGTCGAGTCCCAAGTCGAGTCCCAAGTCGAGTCCCAAGTCGAGTCCAAGTCGAGTCCAAGTCGAGTCCCCAAGTCGAGTCCAAGTCGAGTCCCAAGTCGAGTCCAAGTCGAGTCCAAGTCGAGTCCAAGTCGAGTCCCAAGTCGAGTCCAAGTCAAGTCCAAGTCGAGTCCCAAGTCGAGTCCCAAGTCGAGTCCCAAGTCGAGTCCCAAGTCGAGTCCCAAGTCGAGTCCAAGAAGTCGAGTCCAAGTCGAGTCCCAAGTCGAGTCCCAAGTCGATTCCAAGTCGATTCCAAGAAGTCGAGTCCAAGTCGAGTCCCAAGTCGAGTCCAAGTCGAGTCCAAGTCGAGTCCAAGTCGAGTCCAAGTCGAGTCCCAAGTCGAGTCCAAGTCGAGTCCAAGTCGAGTCCAAGTCGAGTCCCAAGTCGAGTCCAAGTCGAGTCCAAGTCGAGTCCAAGTCGAGTCCCAAGTCGAGTCCCAAGTCGAGTCCCAGGTCGAGTCCAAGTCGAGTCCAAGTCGAGTCCAAGTCGAGTCCCAAGTCGAGTCCAAGTCGATTCCAAGTCGAGTCCCAAGTCGAGTCCCAAGTCGAGTCCAAGTCGAGTCCCAAGTCGAGTCCAAGTCGAGTCCCAAGTCGAGTCCCAAGTCGAGTCCCAAGTCGAGTCCAAGTCGAGTCCAAGTCGAGTCCCAAGTCGAGTCCCAAGTCGAGTCCCAAGTAAAGTCCAAGTCGAGTCCAAATCGAGTCCCAAGTCGAGTCCAAGTCGAGTCCCAAGTCGAGTCCAAGAAGTCGAGTCCAAGTCGAGTCCCAAGTCGAGTCCCAAGTCGATTCCAAGTCGATTCCAAGTCGAGTCCCAAGTCGAGTCCCAAGTCGAGTCCAAGTCGAGTCCAAGTCGAGTCCCAAGTCGAGTCCCAAGCCTCCCGAAGCCTCCTGAAGCCTCCTGAAGCCCCCTGAAGCCTCCTGAAGCCTCCTGACGCCCCCTGACGCCCCCTGAAGCCTCCTGAAGCCTCCTGACGCCCCCTGAAGCCTCCTGAAGCCTCCTGTAGCCCCCTGAAGCCTCCTGAAGCCTCCTGTAGCCCCCTGAAGCCTCCTGAAGCCTCCTGACGCCCCCTGACGCCCCCTGAAGCCTCCTGAAGCCTCCTGACGCCCCCTGACGCCCCCTGAAGCCTCCTGACGCCCCCTGACGCCCCCTGAAGCCTCCTGAAGCCCCCTGAAGCCTCCTGAAGCCTCTGACTTGTCCCATTGGACGCTTGGGCTCATGAGAGTGGAAAGAAATCATTGTCCAGACTTACATATTTTTGAGTGGCAGAGATTTATTTATGTCCACACTTTTCAAAACCCCAGAGCTGATTTAATTCCACGCACACAGTTATGAGAGTCCAGAAGTGTAGGTCTTGAAGCCCAGGCAAAGCCTCCACACACGCTCCAATCAGAGCGCTCCCACCCGTCTAAATATAGGGACTCTAGCGCCACCTATGAGCTTCCACCCGAAATAGAGCAAAAAAAATGTAATTATAAGAAACATAAATTTAGTTTAGGCTGCTTAAGTTTTAGCAAATGTATTTTTTAGATAAATAGTTGTATGAATTACGATTGTTTTCGGTCAATCAACTTAAATAGCATTCTATGGAAATGATTTACAATTATTATTTTATAAACCAATTATTGCCTTTATTCAACTGTTTTCATGTAGGCTGAGCTCAGGCCCACATAAGGAGGTGAAGAAGAGTAAATGTGCTGTTGTCTGCACGTTTCCCCCTCGCTCAGGAGCTTTCCAGCGCGCAGCAGCTGCATTCTGATGCTTTAATAGGTCAGATCTGAAGTGACCGAGGAAGAATGTGTGAAATGTCCCTGTGTGAGGTCACAGTCTGTCCAGGAGGAGGCCTCATGGACCCAAACACTGGGTGTGTAAACCTCAGCCTCATCGCTAGGAAACAGACAGTGACGAGCAACGCCAAAAATAAATATAAATAATAGAACAAACTTGTCTGCTAAAACGAGCTTCCTAAGGTGGTTTATAGCTGCACAATGAGATATTCACCTGCTGAATCTGTCATAATCTACAGGCATCATTCCTGTCCTCAGAGCTATTCCATCAGTACTACAATATTTAGTTGTATTGAGCAGCTCTGTTATGTAAATATGAATTATTAAAAGTGTGCTTCAATGGATCGAGTGTGAGGTCGAGTGCTCTTCAGCATCACAGTGAAGCAAACAGCAGAAGATCCCAGGCACTCCGACAGCATTACCAACTCTTTTATAAATGATTTGTTTAATAATTATAAATGATTTATAAATGTATGTCCTGAAGAAGGCCCTGCACAGCCAAACTGTAGGTTCCCTTTCTCAATAAAGGATTTTTAATGCTTCTTTTGCAAATATTGATAGTGTTGTGACATTGTGGGTAACTTTGCTCCACTATCTGACCGACACAACTGACCAGACACTCACACATGTGTTTATACAGATCATAATGTGTAAATGTTAGGTCCGCTCCAGCAGTAGATGCACAGAGGGCTCATGGGAGTGCACTACGGGGTAAATGTCCTTAAATAGGACGCAGTAATAATACCAGCTGCTGCTGAGAGGACCAGAGCAGGACGTACAGGAGCTGAGGAGGGACAAACACCTGTGCCTCTGCTCACACTCATGTGTAAACAGCAGCTCTGAGGCCTGTACTGAGGCTGGGTACTACAAGTCTGCTTCTATGAGGGCAGATCTCCATGGTAACAGGGCCTGAGCTCATAACCTGCTCCGTGCTAGGTTAAGGTGCCCAGTGAAAACGACCCTTTGACCGATCAAAGACAAGAATCCAACTGAACAAACGAGCGACCGGTGAGAGAGAGAGAACTGCAGTAAAAGAGTGTAATCTTTGATTTATAAAGTATTTCAATCAGCCACACTAAGAATATTACCATTATGTTCATCATACTTTATTACATTAAATACGCTATTGTAGCAAACGGCAGGTGACCTCCGAACGTTTCCATGGAGACAGGAATGCGGGACCTAAAGTCTATCATGGCGAGATGTCTCTGCATACACAGCAGAAGCTTCATGCTTTTAAAGTCAGAATAAACCTTTGCATTAAATGACATTAAATGAATCTTAGAGCCATTTCTCTCCCAAGACAAAAGCTAAAACTGCTAAAAAGACTATGCAGTTTTAGTAAACGTTCATCTGATCGTGGACTTTGTCCACAAGATGTATTTACTGTACATAATGTTGTTCTGCATGTTCATTTAATTGTTTTATGACTTGTGAACATTCTTACATGTGTAACTATGTGGCCTCATGTTCCATCAATGGCTGCACTGACTCTGACTCAGCATGTGCGCTGAAACCAACTCCCCAGGAGTCAGTCCGAGAGAAAAGACCCAAACTAGCTCAATCAGGAGGTCCCCAAAGAAGGATCTCAGGAGAAGTGCTGTCCCCTGG
>NW_027315801.1:4214032-4296532 GCF_026437365.1 Eucyclogobius newberryi
ATAATTGTGATAGGACACATTTTCACTGCGTATCAACTGACCAAACGGCAGCATGTAGAGGTTGAACAGAAGGGGACCCAGGACTGACCCTTGGGGCACTCCACAGGTCAGGGTCATGTGGTCTGAGACACAGCTACCAATTTCAACAAAGTACTTCCTGTCTTCCAGATAGGACCTTAACCAGTTTAGGGCAGTGCCAGTGATGCCCACCCAGTCCTCTAGTCTCTGTAAGAGGATCCCATGATCGACAGTGTCAAAAGCAGCACTCAGATCTAACAGAATTAAGACTGAGGCTTTGCCCGTGTCAGTGTTC
This sequence comes from Eucyclogobius newberryi, assembly GCF_026437365.1. NCBI lineage: Eukaryota > Metazoa > Chordata > Actinopteri > Gobiiformes > Gobiidae > Eucyclogobius > Eucyclogobius newberryi. Next base: position 4,214,346 of record NW_027315801.1, read on the forward strand.
AGGCGGATGTCATTTGTCACCTTGACAAGAGCAGTCTCAGTGCTGTGATGAGGTCTAAAACCTGACTGAAAAACATCAAATGAGTTGTTTATTAAGAGGAAATCTGTGAGCTGTTGGTAAACAACCTTTTCAAGGACTTTGCCCAAAAATGGCAGATTAGAGATGGGCCGGTAATGACTCAGTACTGCGGCATCAAGACTGCTCTTCTTTAGGAGAGGCTTTATGACCGCAGTTTTCAAAGACATTGGGAATGTTCCAGATTGAAGCGACATGTTAACTATGTGAGTGATGGTGCTAACAAACTGTTCAGCACAGACTTTAGAAATCTGGTGGGTAACACATCAAGGCAGCATGTAGATGAACTCAGACTAGTGATGATCTCATGGACAGTTTTGTCAGTTACTGGTGCAAAGTGAGTTAGCTCTAAGTGTCTTGGTGGTTTTAGGGTAAATTTTTGCATTGTGGGATTTATAGCATTTTTAATGCCCTGAACTTTGTCATTAAAGAATAATGCAAACTCATTACACTTGGATGTGGAAATGAGTTCTAACGGCAGCTGAGCTGGAGGGTTTGTTAATCTGTTTACTGTGGCAAACAGGACACGCGAGTTGTTACTGCAGCTTCCAATTATTTCAGAAAAATATCTTTCCCTAGTTCTACATAAGATTAGGTTGTACATGTTCAGCTTTTCTTTGTAAATCTCTTTTTGAACCTGGAGCTTTGACTTGCGCCATCTCCGTTCGGCCCTGCGGCACTCCCTTTTCTGTGCCCTGACCGAATCATCATTTCTCCACGGCGCCTTCTGCTTATTTTTAACCATTTTAGCCTTTATTGGGGCGATGGTGTCCAGAACATTCAAAACACTAGATGTAACAGAGTTCAACAAATCATTTACATTAGAACATGAGACATTTTCAAAGTTTATCATTTCCATAAACAGTGCACCTGTGCCATCACTTATGTGTCTCCTCTGAACAACTGCAGGACCAACCGGAGGTTTGGGAGAAACAGACAGGTCAAAGAAGACACAGAAATGATCAGACAGAGCAACATCGATCACATTAACATTTGAAATATTTACCCCCTTTGTAATTATGAGATCTAGAGTGTGTCCTTTGCTGTGGGTGGGGCCTCTCACATGCTGAGTAAGACTGAAGGTTTCAAGGACAGCATCAAGCTCTTTAGCGTTTCTGTCACAAATATTATCAACATGTACGTTGAAATCACCTGTAATGACCAAACCATCAAAGTCTGTGCATATGACTGAAAGCATCTCAGTAAAATCATCAATAAAACTTTGGCAGTGCTGGGGAGATGAATGAAGAGAATGGATGGAGACCGTTTTAGCTCCATTTTAAAGGATACATACTCAAATGATGAAAACACCCCAAAAGACAACCTGCGGGTAATTATTTCATCTCTAAAGACAGCACAGACTCCACCCCCTTTTTTGTTTTCTCGTGTTTCAGATTCAAACTTAAAGTTGGGTGGAGCAGATTCTATCAGAACTACATTTCCTGTGTTTTTGTCAAGCCATGTTTCAGTTAAAAACATAAAATCAAGATTACAAGAAGAAATAAAATTATTAATTAAGAGAGATTTGTTACATAAGGATCTGACATTTAGCACAGCAAGTTTCAGACTAGTTTCAGTGGGACTGGGCTTTATCTTTTCACAGGGAATATGAATCACATTTCTCAGATTGGGCCTGACTCGCATTTTGTTTTTCCATCTGTGTGATGATGTGACTACAGAAATAGCACTAGGGGGGGCTCTTTTTACATAGGGCCCCGGGTTGGTTTGATTTTTAATGTGACAATAAGTCCCGGCAACGCTGAGACCCAGTGCATCCTAGCTATGGGAGATACCAGGTGAAAGGCGAGGTTGGATGGGTGGTGTGGCTTTTGTAGCCAAGGAGAGTTTGGGACCAGGTGAGAGGCGAGGGGGGATGGGTGGTGGGGCTTTTGTTGGTGTAGTCGGCATAGCCCTTGCTATATTGGGCGTGAGTGGAGCCATCTTAATGCCTGATTTGATCAGACTTTCAAAATGGCTGGGAAGGCCCATGGGTGAGAGTGGAGATGAGAAGGAGAATGATGAATCTTTAGTGGGAGTAGATGTTGCAGGGGGAACCCAGGGCTGGTGTGAAGGCAGGGGCGATGACAGGGATGTTGTTGGGCTTGTCACAGATGGGTCCAAGGCCTTTGAAGATTGTTCCTTTGCTGGAGGCGGTGGAGGTGAATGTGGAGCAGCTGGAGCTGAATCCTTTGCTGGTGGTGGTGGAGCAGCTGCTGATGAATCCTTTGGTGGAGGCTGAGGTTGTGGTGCTTTTGATGTTGAAACATTGGCTCGGTCTCTGGCTGAGGGAGCAGGAATTCTTCTCTCATTCCTCTCTTCTCTAACTATCTACTCAGGACCTTGTCCAGGCCCAGTCCAATGCCTCAGAGCGTGGAGCAGGTTCTCTGTCAGCACCCTCACTCCACCTCTGCATAGGTGGGGGCCATTTCTCTTAAACAGGTCCTCTCGTTTCCAGAATAGATAGAAGTTCTCAATGTAGTGTAGTCCTCTAGGGGTACACTCTTTGGACAGCCATGTGTTCAGCTGAAGAAGCCGGCTAAACTTGTTTATCCTCCTGTCGATGTTTGGAAGAGGTCCACTTATGAAAGTTTTGATTTCCATTTTATCAAGCACGTCGAATAACTTCAAGAAGTCTTTTTTCAAAACTTCAGTCTGTTCCCGCCGCATGTCCACTGCACCCACGTGCACAATCAGCTGTTTAGCTCCTCCATGCTTAGCCATAATATTTGGAAGGAGTGACGTTATCTCAGAAACAGTGGCGCTTGGAAAAGAATGTGTGTTTATCTTTTCATGCGTCATGTGACTTATCGCGCCGTCCCCAACTAAAACAATCTGCGTGACCTTGGCAGATCCTCCTCGCTGTATTTTGGCCACGTCATCTTTCCTTTTTTCATTTAATCCCATCTCTGAAAGTGGTAAAAATCTGTTGGTGAGCTGTATTTTAGGTGACTTCACGTTATCTTTGTATCGTTTAGGCTTTGCTCCAAGTTTGTTCCAAGAAACAGCCTGGTCTTTCTGGTTTTTAGACAGTTTTGGAAACGACACAGAGTCACTGCGGTTTAGGTTGAAAGTAGCAGTTTTTCTTGTAAAAAGTATGCTCTTCTTACCATCGGTTGACACAGGAATGGTATCGTGAAGAACTTTTTCAGATTCCAAAACAAATATCCGTGTTTTCAGCTCATTAATTTCTTGTTGATATTTCCGACAGCGTTCACAGTCTTTCTCCCTTCTTCTCCCGGACATGTCGCTGGCGTCAGATATGTCGTTAAAACTGGAAAAATGTTCTTAAAATCCTTGGTTTACTTGAAAAAGTCTAAAGCAAAAATGTTTGGAAGACAAAAACTGATTAAAAAGCAAAATAAATAAGGAAAGCAGCGATAGCAAGCGGAGCGAGCAAAAAAGCGTGTGCACTCTTCGGAAGCAGGAAGTACAAAAAAGTCATATATATACATATACATACATACATACATACATATACATACATATACATACATACATACATATACACATACATACATACATACATATACATACATACATACATACATACATACATATACACACATATATACATACATACATATACATATACATACATACATACATACATACATACATACATACATACATACATACACATACATATACATATACATACATACATACATACATACATACATACTATAGACAAAAGAAGACTGCCTGACACTTTGAGAATGACCTCATGTTTGTACTGCACATCACAAGAAAGCCCCTTAAAATGTGCCCATTATTGAATTTTTTAACCAAGACATTTTCACTCTTTACATTTGGTGGTACTTTTTAAATTTTCAGTTTATCATTATTTGAACTGGGGCAATTCACATGAACAATTATGTCTGTAAATGTGCCAGTGTAGATGCGCTCTTTATCGAAAATTAAGTTACCGTATTTTCTGGACTACAAGTCGCACTGGAGTATAAGTCGCACCAGCCAAAATATACATAATAGAGAAGAAAAACATATATAAGTTGCACTGGAGTATGAAATGTGGTTGCAAGTGTGAAAATAACAAATAATATCACATATAAGTCGCTCCGGAGTATAAGTATATAAGTATAAATATAAGTATAAGTCGCACGCCGGCCAAAACTATGAAAAAAGGTGTGACATATAGTCCGGAACATATGGAAAGTGCAGTGTGTAACTTTTCTGGTGGAGGGTCCATCGCCTGCTTGTCTCCATGGAGATGTTATTGCTTTGACCGTAATGTTACACAGCACAACATGAAACGTCTCTCTCTCAGATCTGTGGAGAGGCGAGCCTGTCCACACCACACACAGTAACAATGTATGTTTTATATCTAATGCAATACAAGTACACGCATGTCTACTACTACTACTACTACTAACTATTAACTACTACTACTACTAACCTCCCCTGCAGTCACGTGTCAGGTCTGTGGGCTGGGTGGGTGGTACCTGGTATAACCTCCCCCCGCAGTCACGTGTCAGGTCTGTGGGCTGGGTGGGTGGTACCTGGTATAACCTCCCCCCGCAGTCACGTGTCAGGTCTGTGGGCTGGGTGGGTGGTACCTGGTATAACCTCCCCCCGCAGTCACGTGTCAGGTCTGTGGGCTGGGTGGGTGGTACCTGGTATAACCTCCCCCCGCAGTCACGTGTCAGGTCTGTGGGCTGGGTGGGTGGTACCTGGTATAACCTCCCCCCGCAGTCACGTGTCAGGTCTGTGGGCTGGGTGGGTGGTACCTGGTATAACCTCCCCCCGCAGTCACGTGTCAGGTCTGTGGGCTGGGTGGGTGGTACCTGGTATAACCTCCCCCCGCAGTCACGTGTCAGGTCTGTGGGCTGGGTGGGTGGTACCTGGTAGAGCTCGTTGGCACACTTGCGGCAGAGGTTGTGCTGGCAGGGCAGGATGACCACGGGCTTGTTGAAGATCTCCAGGCATATGGGACAGATGAGCTGCTTCTCCAGAGAGGCCAGCGCCGCCTCTCGCTCGGCCCCGGCTCCGCTCTGGAGACAGCTCAGGTCTGCGGAGAGCGACATACCGCTGCGACTTTTGCACCTGCAGAGAACAAACGTACAAACGACTAACTTTAGAGTCAATATGGTTTCTTTTTACCTCACTGTATTTCAGAGCAGGTATCTGGACTTTCAACTTCACTTTTTTGGCTGATTGTTTATAATGTTTATTATAACATTCTGCCAGTCAAACAAAATAATGACCAGGAACATTTAAGAAATCAGCTAATTCTTTATCGAAACAAAATTATCACATTTTAAAAAGTTTTAAAAATGTGTCAATACTTATTTTTTTCTCTAAAATATTTGTTTTAAATGGACACTCTAGCAGATTTGTTATGTGATACTTTTACTTTTGTAATCATCTGTATTTTATTTAAGGTACAAAATAGTACTTTGTCCACAACTGCCTGTAGTTTAGAGCTTATGTTCTAAAAACCATGAGATTCTTGTAATTAGGAGTTCATATTTCAGTTTTCAAGCAAATGTTTGTGCCCCTGGAGAATGTAACATAATATTTGTCAGAAACAGGCCATGCACATAATATACGGTTTTAAAATTTACCATAATTTGACCTTTTATCAGTACAATTTTGTGTTGAACATCAAACGAAACAAAACGCAAAAACAACTTATTTACTCACCTTAAATCCAGAAGGCTCCCAGTCTTTTCAATTCTCTATTCTACAGGATAATAATTCAAACTGACTGAAAAATGAATCAAAAGCGCCTTCTCCTGTTCTTCAAACTGTTGCCAAACATCTTTCACTGCACAAAAAACAGCCACAGAAAACTACAGAAAACTGGAACCACAAAAACAACTGTATTGATTTTCAAAAGTGCTGAGTAGGTCTTGCAGAGTTGTTGACCGGATCAGAAGTCAAGAAGTCAAGAGTGCGTCAGTCAGATGTGGAAACTCCCTTTAGCCGTCCGAGCATCAGCTGTCACATTGAGTAAGACCTGTCTTCAATCCGCCGTGTCCATTTCAAAAACGTGCAGGGTCCAAGCAAAATCCTCCCCAAAAAAACATAACAACATATGAATGAGTGAATCCAAGAAAAAACATCAAAATACACTGGACAATTTGTGTTTTAGAGTCAGTTAGTTGGTGGTACCGGACAAGGTTGTGCTCGGTCCCCTCTGCTCTTCTCCCCTCGCTCCCTTTATCATTCGATGCAATCGGAAAAACGTCTTGATGTTTAGTCACAACTTTCTCTCCATTCACTCCAGTGGCTGTGTGTAAAAGAGATTGAGAGAGAAAGAGATAGAGGGCAAGAAAAGAGAGCTAGAGAGAGAGAGAGCTCGACTAGATTTAAAACAGTTCAAATTTCAGTTGGTTCTTGCTCTGAGAAGGGGGGCGGTGTTGGAGTGGTATGTGGACATATTAAGACCCTGCCAGCTAGTGCTCTTTCTATGGTTACACCCCCGTTCACCCCATAAAGCACAGCCAGCCCGGGACGGAGGGGACAGCGGGCGCTAACTGTGGCCCAGACTTCATTTATACTGTAGCAGGAAATAAAAAGACTCTCAACAAGATATCAAAGAGTTCATTTATGATATTGCTAAGTTTAGATTAAGGAGATTTGTGTCACGCTTTCTTAACAACTTGGCAGCACCGTCTGGACAGAATGAATTGTCCATGTAGATAATTCCCTTGTAGATAATGATGTAGACCAAGGAATTTCATTGTTGAGCCGTTCTATCAATGTCATCTAATTCTCAGTTTGTTTGAATGGCCCTTTGGAGGATTGGTTTATTGATATTATGTCTGTTCTTATGGCTGTATCTTTATTGCACTGTAAATCTAGGAGTAGGTGCTGATATTCACTTGAACTAACTCATTTATTGGGGGAAATGCACTTCTCAGAGTAGTTATTTTTTACTTCAAACTTCTTATTTTTTAATTAGGCAATTGTATTCTGTTGAGTGATATTCTGGTGAAGCTTTGAAACGTCAAGAGTTAACCTCAAATATTGTTTCCTATAACTTGAGTAGATTATGATATAAAAACCCACTTTCACTTTGACTCAGTTGATTCTAGATAAACTTCATTTATATCTTGACTTTTTTATATTTAAGTTTAAAGAGAGACAACTGAAGTTAGCTAACAATGCTAAACGTAACACAGCTACACAGCATGACCTAGCTAACCCTCAGACTAAAACATATTATAGATTTGACAAATACTATGTAAATAGATAAATACAATAAATTACTGTGTCGTTGTAGAAATGCTACTAAACAAAGCATTATTTTTAGCTATAGCACATCAACCCGTTTAGCTCATGGTTTAGCCTAGCCAACCCCATGCTAGCTTAGCCTCAGTGCTAGTTTTTCATTTATTGGACATTAATATAGCATAATGTGGTAGTTGCAGCTTTTATTTTAACAGAATATTTTGTTTTCAGATAACACAATAAACTTCAACTACAGTTGAACCGTAGTTTAAGAAATGTGCAACTTCAAATGAATCAGGATCAAAGAGGTGATTTGTATTTGCAGTAATAGTTTGTTATTTTTGGCTCCTGCTGACCCGACACTAGCGTTTAGCATTGGTAAAACACATTTCCTTTCATTTCAGGGCCTTGGCTGTACATGCACATTTTAATAACATACCAAAAAAAAAGAAAACAAAAGAAATCAGAACACGGTGAAGCATGAGAAACATTTATTTTACAACATTAGATAATCATTTATCCATGCGTCTTCTTGACAGACGCGACACAGTCCATGCTAAAGACAAAGAAAAAACAACTTAACTTTTATTAACTGCCCCTCATGGCACTCCTATGCACCTGGCTCAACCATCTACCTCATTTTCAATCCATAAAAAGATAAGAAAATAAATAAAATAATGCTTCAATATCATCTGGTTGCTATATTCACACGTACATCATTTTTCTATCTTAGTTATCGTCGTGGTTTTAGATCCTAGAATAGTGGTACTAAAGTCCAGTCTTGGTTTTCCTCTGCATTCATTCACGTTTGGTCTATAATAGTAATAATAATCATAATAATAATACAGTACAAACATGAGATTTGGAGATTTTATAGTGGCCCTATAAAATGTCAACAGCGGGGCATAAGATGTGTCGTTTGAAGAGACAGTTCGATCCAATGAGTGGAGTTTGGGTAAAACTAAGAGACGCAACTAAATCATCATCGATTTATTAAGTTATCGAATAATCATAATCTGTACTGAACATGCCACGCGCTGGGAGACGCTTTACGACGCAGCAATGTCCTCAAAATGACCCTGGAACTGTGTGAATGTGTAGTTTTGTTGGTAATACTGCATTAGAATATTAGAATGACCTCGAGCGGAAGTACTTCAGCTTTATCGGGCAAACGTCGCACTCGTGTCATATTTACTATATTTTCCGGAAAATAAGTTGCACGTTTTATCATAGTTTTGGCCGCGGTGCGACTTATACTTATATACTTATACTCCGGAGCAACTTATATGTGATATTATTTGGTATTTTCACACTTGCAACCGCATTTCAGACTCCATTGCAACTTATGTTTTTTTCTTCTATTATGCATTTTTTGGCTAGTGCGACTTATAGTCCGGTGCCACTTATAGTCCGGAAAATACGGTAATGGAAAAAGAGATCGAAAGAGCCCGCAGAGTACAATAGATTGGGAATATAACAGTGGAGTTTGCATGTTCTCCCACGTCACGGTCGCACGTTTGGATCGGGTTTCGTCGCGCGCCAATTGTGCGTCGTTTTGGGGTAAAATGCGTGCCATTTTGTCTAATGTCGGAGGAAACCTGAAGCCGAAGTATCGATATCGAAGAGTCTTTTCTCGCCGATATTTCCGCCATCAAACCCGAACTGTCTCTTTAAATTCGGCGTGAACGCAGATGCAAAAACATGTAATGACGCGAGGAATCGTTTTTTCAAATGGAGTGAAGGAAAGCATAGAAGAAACTTGTAAAAGCTCTTATTGCACTCTCTCGTGATATGTACAAAATTACTTTATGATAAAATAGTGGGGTCGATGTACATAAAAAGTATTGACAACCGCGTTTTTTTTTTTGCATCGCTCACTCGTGTCACGCGGACTGATTGTGTGTCTAAAAACGCTTAAGACTTTGGACATTTCTCACCTAAACATAAATAAAAAAGGAAAAAAAAACTACGCATTGGAAGTATTTTTCGAACAAAGGAACAAAAAGAATACAGTGAAAACTAAAACGTACTGTTTACACAACATTTACAGCATGTTACCGCAACACCAAACGATTAAAAAACTAAAAAAGGAGCTGAAGTAAAAAGGGGGCTCGGTTAGTGGCGTGGGCGTGGCGTGTTTGGGTGGACGACACTGGGTTTTAGAGGAGGAAAAGAAAAGAAAAAAACAATTCTTCTGGTTTGGTTTACAGTGTGGCATTACAGAATATCTTGGCCTAGTGAGGCTTTAAAGTATTATAAATGTGTAAACTTGATGCAGCTCGTCGACATAAAGAATGGCAACAAACGCAATTCAAGCTTAAGTAAATTGGCAGAGCACGTTTTCTTTATTATTATCACAAGCTTCAGTGTTGGCGAGTTCACAAATGCAAATGCAGCGAATGGAACAGAGACTTTTGGCAGAGCAAAGGATGCAAACAATTAATTACTTTTCCATCAAAACTTGTCTTAACTAGAGCGTTTGAATTGAACTGTAGCTTCCTGTTGGTCAAATCAATACTCTCAGACGCTTCATGACATTGTTTTTACATTCATGTAGGGCCTGCTTCCGCTTTCAGTTTCATGCAATATTTGGGAGCTTTTTGGGGCTATATTATTTTGTTTAAATTGTTATGGCAACGATCCAAATGTCTCATAATTCTTAAAGCCGTGTATAGGGCTGTTGAAGTTATGCACATGACATCATTTATTGGAAAACTGCCCCTCAACTGAGAGTGAGACAGAGAATGAGACAGAGTGGCACAGAGAGTGGCACAGAGAGTGGCACAGAGAGTGGCACAGAGAGTGGGACAGAGAGTGGCACAGAGAGTGGCACAGAGAGTGGCACAGAGAGTGGGACAGAGAATGAGACAGAGTGGCACAGAGAGTGGCACAGAGAGTGGCACAGAGAGTGGGACAGAGAGTGGGACAGAGAGTGGGACAGAGAGTGGGACAGAGAGTGGGACAGAGAGTGAGACAGAGAGTGAGACAGAGTGGGACAGAGTGAGACACAGAGTGAGACAGAGAGTGAGACAGAGTGGCACAGAGAGTGGGACAGAGAGTGGGACAGAGTGAGACAGAGAGTGGGACAGAGAGTGGGACAGAGAGTGGGACAGAGTGAGACAGAGAGTGGGACAGAGTGAGACAGAGAGTGGGACAGAGAGTGGGACAGAGAGTGGGACAGAGAGTGAGACAGAGAGTGAGACAGAGAGTGAGACAGAGTGGGACAGAGTGAGACAGAGAGTGGCACAGAGAGTGAGACAGAGAGTGGGACAGAGAGTGGGACAGAGAGTGGGACAGAGAGTGGGACAGAGAGTGGGACAGAGTGGCACAGAGAGTGAGACAGAGAGTGAGACAGAGAGTGGGACAGAGAGTGGGACAGAGTGAGACAGAGAGTGAGACAGAGAGTGGGACAGAGTGAGACAGAGAGTGGGACAGAGAGTGAGACAGAGAGTGGGACAGAGAGTGAGACAGAGAGTGGGACAGAGTGAGACAGAGAGTGGGACAGAGAGTGGGACAGAGAGTGGGACAAAGCGATTTTTAAGGACAAAATCAGGTTTTATGATTCCACTTCTGTGTCGTTGTCCTTCTCATCTAAACTGAGGGCAGCACGACTGACTAAATGTGTTCCATTGAGTTGTTTGTGCTTAATATGTTTGTCTGTGTAGCTTTTGTTTTGCTGAAATGACTTTGACAATTCACATTTTGCCATATTAAGTTTCCCAAAGCACACAACAGACATCTTATTTGGAGAGAAAGGTCATTACTTTACTTAAGTGTGATCCACAGTCTGTATCACTGAGAAAAGTGAGCGTAGCAGCGGTGTTGTTTTTCTGGTTTTCTAGCAGCTCCTTCACATTTTAGTTTTAGAGTTTATTTAGTGTTTAGAGAAAATATCATGACTTCCCACCGACACAATTCAGCCACTCGCTGCCAACAGTCTGAGCGCCGCGGTGGCACCTGCATAACCTCAACAGAAACACGTGTTGGATTGAACTGAGCAGTATAATCTTGGCGTTTTACGAGGAGACGCCAACCTTTGTGTTCCGGACCGATCCATCACGACCCGTCTGAGTGAGAAGTACGAGCGCGACATGTGAAGGAGCAGCACCTGTTGAACTGTGATCTCCAGTCATTACTGCGAGGGGCCCCGGGGCTGCGCGGAGCTCCAGGTCTGATGTACTGTACATGCGGATGACTGACCCCATTCCCGTCTCTGCGCACAGGGACCGCTATTGAGACGCACTGCCACATTCAAGCGCTCCTCGAATCGTCACAACTGCCGCCGTCATTCATGGTTGACGTATTATTGCTTTATTTTAAGACAATTATACGATTATTGACCACTTTGGAGTCATTAAAGTTTTAAAAATGTGTACTTTTTCCACATTTTGACATTTGAATGCTTGGCTGCCCTCTGCTGGGGACAGAAGGAAGTGAACTGACACGTTAGCAGGAAAGCTCTTGCAGACATGACAGTAGTGAACGCTATTCACGCCTTCAAGACCTTCTGTTTCAACTATTGTTTTAAAGATGGAGCCAGGTATTTCGACAACATACGATAGGTTAAAAAAAAGTACAATTAGCATGTGTACTTTTAAGCACGTAGCACTAAAACTACTGCAACTAAACAGATCAAATGGACTTTTCTCATACTAGGGGGCGTTGTGCTTAATTACATATTGCTTAAATTCAAATCTGAAATCAATGAAATGCTGGTGATGCAGAAAATATTGAGCTAATTTACGCCCGTTTGGATATTTCTTTTTCTTTCTTTCTCCTCTTGATGTGTAAATTACCCAGGTTTGTGTGTGTGTGTGTGTGTGTGTTGCTGGTGTGTGAAGGAGTGAATGACTTGAGTTAAATTAAAACGGCTAAAGGTGGGATCACGGGCCCTCAGACTGTAATGCTTCCTTCTGTAGCTGTGTCCCATGTGGCTGTAGAGGCTCGGGTACCCGGGCCTGGTCCGGTCCTGGTCTGGTACCCGGGCCTGGTCTGGTGCTAGTAGGCCTCGGTCCGGTAGCTGTGGTGGGCGTCCGAGGTGAGCTGGGTGGTCTCTGTGGCTGAGGACGGCTGCATCACGATGGGCTCTCCGTCTGCGAGGAGAACAAAAACACTCGTAAAGGTCTTCATCGATTGGCCACGACGCGGGATGAACGTGTGGCGTTTATTTGCCGGTCTGTACTTTTGGCACGGTTCGAAAAGGGTTAAGTTGGTGTCGTTGAGCAGCTTTTTATTTAAATCTGGCCAATTTGCCATGTAAAGAAAGCACAGAAACTTAATTTAGTGTGAAGAGGAGCTGCACAAGACGTTCTTCCCGCCGTCATTCCAGCCGGGAGCGCTTAATCCCTCGCTCCTTCACAATCTCCTCAGTTACCGCTCGATTACAGTACAAACTCTCTATTTTTGACTAAATTGATATTTTTCTAAGTTCACAAACTTCTTCCTTTCAGCAGTTTTCGCTCTTTTGTATGACATTTCTCTCCACTTTGACTCAGAACTGTGACGTTTAGCTGTGACTTTAAATGTGGACGATTGATGACGTTCAGATCGGATTCATTTCCACATATGAAAGCGGCCTTTTTTTAAAATTTGTGCCGTCTACAGAGCTTCAACCGTTGGCTTCTCTGCATCATTAGTACAAAGTCATTCCTCAGTGTACTGTATGCTCTGCCACGCCCTCGCACCTCTCTCGTCGGCTGCCATCTGTGCCTCCAGGTCCTCGGGCGACACGTAGAACTCGGGCTCCTGGTCCATGGGCGGCCGCGGTTTACACTTGCCGCAGCAGCAGTTACAGCAGCAGCACAGGCAGCAGCAGCAGTAGCAGCCTGTGGCCACGCAGCAGAACAAGAACAAGCCCTGCAGAACACACACACACACACAGGTCAGGGGCCGGGGTGTGGGACAGTGAAAACAATAGCATCTTTCCACTTTTGAGAGTACTTAGCGGTTGATACAATGAAACGAGGCTTGATACCCCTCAAATACAGTGGTAAATGTAGCAGAAGTCATTTATCTAGGGCTATATCTTCAAAATAATATAAAAGATTAGACACGAGGCTACTTTGGGGGCTGGTTTTCCTCGCAGTTGCAAAGTGGGACGGACTGAGATCGGAGCTAAATGCTAAAGTTCCTGAACACAGACAGCGGAGGCTCTGCAGAAACTATAAAACACACATGAACCCTTAAAAAGGATGCGGTGGTGGTGGTCCTTACCTTGGCCCACCAGCTGGACAGGACAAAGTAGGTGTTGACGTTCTCCTCTCCAAACTGCTCGGCCACGTACAGCCCCAGGGAGCCGTACTTGTCGTAGATGTTCTTCTTGGTGGCGTCCGACAGGATGGAGTGGGCGTTGTTGATCTCCTTGAACTTGTCTGCGGCCTCGGGGTTGTCGGGGTTCTTGTCCGGGTGAAACTTCAACGCTAGCTTTCTGCAGAACGGGAAAGAACGCTTAAAAGACAGAAGGTTTGAAACGATGACGGAGCTGAGGAGCCACGCGCTGGGTTTAGTTGTAGGACCTGGCAACCCAAAGTCAAGAGCTCATTCTGCTTTCTGATTGGACGTGACAATTGAGAAATACATTTAAAAAAAAAAAAATCTCTCTTTTTTGTGTGAAATCAACATTACTATTGTTATTAGTCAAATCTATATTTAATCAGATTTACTTCATATTTGAGGACGAATAGATAATGCTTTTGAACTATTTACTTCTGGGTTTAGAAAAGCAACACTAATGCTAACTTGCAGTGGAAACCAGAAGTATAAAACAAACAAAAACAAGGTAAAGTAAAGAATTCCCAATGTGAAGATTACATCAGTTTGTGGTGTTGATTTTCGTAATTATTAGCATTAGCATTAGCATTAGCATTAGCATTAGCATTAGCATACAGACTGGTATAAGTAAGTATTTCCCCGGCCCAAGGTCCAGAGGCGCCTGAATCCTCTCAGTGAAAGGCACCTTATTGTTCTGTCCCTAAACCTGATCTTAAACTGAGAGTGAAATCCTACTTTGTTAAACTTTTTTTGTGATTTTAGCGCGGCTCGGAAAACCCCCAGAGAGAGAACTGAATAGAAACCAGCTGAAATGCACTGAGCCGATTTAGTTCTCATCCGGAAATAAAAAATAAAAATCACACAATAAAATGCTGTATTAAAATATGAACTGATTTAACAGTCTTGTACGAGTTCAGAGCTGGTTCAATCTTGGCTTAGACCTGGTTCAGTCCAAGATAAAACCCGCAGCAGCAGCAGCAGCAGTTACCTGTAGCACTTCTTGATGTCTTCGGGGGTGGCGGCCTTGTCCACTCCGAGCACGATGTACAGTGACTCTCCTGACGTGGACAGCGCCCTCTGTCTGTGGGGCTCCATGGCTCTGTCGCTGCTCGTGGCTCGCTCTCACGCACCTGGACACACAAATATGTCAACGTGAGCGGCAGAGCTGGAACAATAAAAGCGATGTCTCGGTTTGAGGTTGGGCTTTGCCGTATACACTGAAAGGGCTGTCAAATTAAAAGCAGAAGATGCAGCCTTCAACAGTAAAAGAGCCAGTTTCAAGCCAAAGGAAAGAAAGAGCAGGACGTGTCATGATTAGAACAGCTTTCCTCTGACAATAAGAGAACGTCCATCACCGTGAACTGTCAAATTAAACCTTAAACTGTGGATGAAGGAAAACCCAGTCTGTGTTTAACTGCCTTTTACCGTCTCATGTCGTTTTGATTTTGTAATGTTTTTGTGATTGTCTTCTGTGTATCCTGCCGCGGGACAAGAGACAGAAAGGAACATTTTTGCTATAATCAGGCATATTTACACTGTCATTTACATATGTTCATTAATATGTATATGTAATAAGTGTCTGTATCAAATAAATAAATAATTCGTAGGGATCGATGGATATGGATTTTCTTTTGCTGATAACCAATATTTGCCAATACCTATATTTACATTTTAAGGTCAATAGCAGGGCCCACAGACCTTTTATAAAGAAATACCATACTGCGTTTATCCGGGATATAAAATAATAAGACACGCAAAACAACTTTCTCCAGCTGAACTCAGAAAAGACTGAAATCATGGTCTTTGTTCCACAGAAACAAAGAGAAAGTGTTAGTCACCTCCAGAGACTCGCTCTGAAACCTACAAACCAAGTTAGAAATCTGGGGGTAATAATGAACTCAGACTTGAACTTTAACAGCCACAACAAATCAGTAACATCAGCAGCTTTTTACCATCTAAAAAACATGGCCAAAATCAAAAGTATAGTGTCTGAACCAGACTTGTAGAGACTTATCCATGCGTTTGTCTCCAGTAGATTAGACTACTGTAACGCCCTGTTCACTGGTCTCTCCAAACGAGCTTCTTCTTGCTTCTAAAATTATTATTTTCTGGTTCTTACGATTATATTGTGACCTGAATAATCACAATTGTCGATGAACGTAATAATGGTGAGGTCCCGGTCCATGAGTGTTCTAATACGGCAGTGTCTCTGCTCCGGCAGGGTCTCTGTCTCTGCTCCGGCAGGGTCTCTGTCTCTGCTCCGGCAGGGTCTCTGTGTCTCTGCTCCGGCAGGGTCTTTGTCTCTGCTCCGGCAGGGTCTCTGTCTCTGCTCCGGCAGGGTCTCTGTCTCTGCTCCGGCAGGGTCTCTCTCTCTGCTCCGGCAGGGTCTCTCTCTCTGCTCCGGCAGGGTCTCTCTCTCTTCTCCGGCAGGGTCTCTCTGCTCCGGCAGGGTCGTGGTTGAAAGATGGGTAAAATGTAGAGATGAATAAAGTGTACCTTGTTTATAGGTCAGAGCTGACCCTCTCACAGAACAGTTATTTCCCTCATGTTTTACTGAATCTAGCAAACATCTTATTTTATCATGGTTAACGTGCCCCCTACAGGTCGGACGACTCATTGAACTAAAATGCAGTTAAGAAAAAAAATATTTTTAATTTTGCAAAAAATAATAATAATAATCTTATCCCAGAATAGCTTATTTTTAAGTTTATAATTTCACTTCCCGTTTGTAATTGATGACATAACACTAGGAAATTACACTGCAGCGGAAATCTAATGTCCCAATTTTTTTATATTTGACAAATAAAAATAAATGAGCGCGACTTTGTTTTCTTGAATTAATGTTGAAATAGTCAAGAAAGTTGTTTATTTGTGTAAATTATGCATAAACTTTGCCTGGAACGAGTGTCCCTAGTGTGATGTCACTTCCTGTCATTTTCAATGGATTTTTTATTTACTACTACTATAAAAAAAATTCAACTTCTCCGCAATTACTTACTTGATTGATGTAAAACTATAATGTATATGTACATCAAGCATATTTACACCAAATAAAGTCAAAATTATAAAATCGTAGAAATCTGCCAAATGCACTTTATTATATTTTATTATTATTATTCCCCAAGTTCCAAGTTTTTGAATTTCTTTCACCGACGATGGCAATAAAAGTCATCCTGAAGCTTCGCATGTTCATCCTCTTTAGGGTTAGTGCTTTCTAGGACACGCTGGTTTGGAATTCTGATTCAGAACCATTTAATCCTGGTTCAGTCTCTGTCTGGGTGAAACTTGGTGTGAACGTTTTAAGAATCAAATGTAAAAATGGACAAATGCCATTTTAGTCAATAGGACGAGCGGTCTTGTTTTCTAAAATGGATTCTACCTTTCAAGCCTGTTTGTGTCCCTGGAGCCCTGTGTGGCAGATGGTCCACACACACACACACACCACAAACACACACACACACGCCACACACACGCCCGGATTAACCAATCACATCGCACGTCCCGGACCACGTGACCGGGATTAACCTATTGCGCCGTTCCATGTTTACTCTGGGGATTAATAACGCTCTGTGGAATAAAGAGGCGCTTCAGAGTGAGTGAAGGAAGTGCGAGCGCAGCCGGCCAATGGGAGCGCAGCGAGGCACATGGTACAGAAGGAGGCTTTAGATGGAGTGTGCGGTTCAAAGACGCACAAACGACACAAACTGGGACTAAACTACGACTGAACAAATCAAACTAAAACCTGGACTAGAACAAGAGCGAACCAAGTCTAAGTCGGGGGTGGAGAGGAAGTGAGTACAAAGTAAAAGTTAATTTAAAAAAAAACTAACTCTCAAAATGAATAGTTAAACTGGTATATACAAACTTTTACTTGGGTAGATTTTTATGTGCTACATTTGTTTTTGTTTTTACACGCGTATCTGTACTTTTATTAAGTAACGAAATGGAGAACCTCTTCCACTACTGTGGTCTGTACACACCTGGAGTGAGGAACAAGTGCGAGACAAGCGCCAGGCAAGCGCCGGGCGAGCGCCGGGCAAGTGCGAGACAAGCACGAGGCAAGTGCGAGACAAACGCCGGGCAGTGCGAGGCGAGCGCCGGGCGAGCGCCGGGCAAGCGCCGGGCAAGCGCCGGACAAGCGCCGGACAAGCGCCGGACAAGCGCCGGACAAGCGCCGGGCAAGCGCGAGACAAGCGCGAGACAGTGCAGTACAGTCACACACTATCTCTCATATCAGCCCAAATCAGGTTTACTGCTCCAGACTCAAAAAGTCTTGTGTCAAAAATGAATAAATATGAAGCCGGCATGACTATTACGTTTATTATGACCACACAATAATAGAACAGGGTTTCTTAACCTCAGTCAACACCAACGTCTGGAAGAAAACATACAGAATGCAGACTAGGACCAAAAATATTAATGCCAGATACAATTCATTCAAATAAGTAAACTCCAAGTAGTACGACGACTACAAGTACTTACGAAACATTAGTTGAACACAAACCACAGTACTGGGAAAAAATATGAAAATATATAAAAATACCCGTATATCAAACTTCAAATTAGGTGTGGTCGATAAAAAAAACTGATAGTGGAAGATATTTACGTTTAATTTTTTAATGGCCAATAAAAATAAATCTGTCAATATCAATAGTCTTTTGTGTTTCTTTAAATTTTGCACAAAGGCTTTTTATTTCCGCCATCATTGCCGCCAGGAGCGCTTAAACTTCTAAATATTTATATTCTATAGCACTTATAGTACATATAAGTTTACTTTTTCATAGATAAACGTATAGATTAAACTTACATGATAGAATTCCATATCTAAAATGGCCGTGTTTCTAATATTTCACCTATTACCTTTAGATAGTGCGACGAGTAATCACGATTATCGACTATAACGTTGGCCTCCTCCATTGAAATACACATTGAGAGAAGACACTGTATTAGTGCGGCCATTTGCTCATTTCCCTGGCAGGCCAAACACAATTAAACATCCCGGGAACCACCGCTCCGGAACACATGGGACAGCAGTATTTGTCTGGCAGACGCACAAATATTTCTTTTACTCCAAATCATGAAAGCCTGTGGTGTGGGACGCCGAGTTCAAAGAGTTTCTTAAACAAAAAAAACTCGGAGTAAAACCACAGCGGCGGCGGCGGCGGCGTACTCTTCAGGCGTCTTCTCACGTTAGCTTTTTTTGATTATGAATAACACAAATATAACTGATAACTCGTGTGAGCTCTGGCCCGCCCCAAAGTCAAATCTGGTGTGAATCAGGACAAAAGTGTAAACTCCTGGAAAAAGCCTCTGTATTTCATATTTCATAACCTAAAATAACCTGGTGTGCGTGGATAAAGTTAGCCGGCCCATTGTTGCCAGTAGAAGGCGCAGGGACCGGAGTGACGCGGTTTAAAAAGGCGGCAAAAAACGATATTTGTTAGCCATTAGCGAGGCATGCTTATAGTTACAAAGCTACGCTAACGGAACACATTTTTCCCGGTGGTTTACACGTTTTCCTCACTTTTGGAACGCATTCCTAACATCGTCCACCGCGCTTTTCACGACTTTCAGAGAGAGGCCGGAGCAGAGTCACAGTAACACAAACATTAGCATGCTAACCCTGTACTTCCTGCTTATAAAGTGCTTTGTAATGAGATGCAGACAGCACACAGTGGTCGCACTTTGACACCGAGAGCGAACCCAGTGCAGCCACTTTAACGCCATTTGAGCCCTGAAATGTTGAGTTGACGGTCTAAGGACTTAATAGAAGGAGGGCATCACTTCATGACATCAGCAGTTGGAACAGAGCATTTTGAATTCTGAGGACGGCAGTAAATATTAAGTATTGTTATTATTACGTTCCATTGGCATAAACGACAGAAAAACACAAGTACAAGTATATTTTCATGAAGGAACTATAACACGGTGGCCCTTTAACACCTGCATACCGTATTTTCGCACATTTTTTCATAGTTTTGGCCGGAGGTGCGACTTATACTTTTATTTATACTTATATACGTTTTTTTCTTCTCTATTATGCATTTTTTGGATGGTGCGACTTATACTCCGGTGTGACTTATAATCCAGAAAATAAAGTACTTGATATTTTTTATTGACCTTTATTTAACCAGGAAAGGCCATTGTACGTGTTTTTAGTGGTATGCGAAACCGGAAGAAAACAACGCAGACACAGGGAGAACATGCAAACTGCACACAGAAAGGCCCCGCCCATCCCGGGACCTTCTTGCTGTGACGCCAGAGCGCTAACAGCTGTGCCACTGTGCCACATAAAAACAGAATAAAAGGGTTCATGAGTGGTTTTATGGTCTCTCTTTGATTTAAACTGTTGTGGATTGTTGCGATTGTCGCTCGGGGGCAGCGCTTCACTCGTCTGTTATCGACTGCACAGAGCCAGCTGCTGCCTGTGCACACGCTACGCTAATGGAAATCAGACCTGCTCACTATTGTCCTGCCCAAGCACATCCACTCAGGAACAGATGCTTTACAATCAGAATACAGAATAGAACAGAACTCCACACCATAGAACAGAACTCCACACCATAGAACAGAACTCCACACCATAGAACAGAACTCCACACCATAGAACAGAACTCCACACCATAGAACAGAACTCCACACCATAGAACAGAACTCCACACCATAGAACAGAACTCCACACCATAGAACAGAACTCCACACCATAGAACAGAACTCCATACCATAGAACAGAACTCCACACCATAGAACAG
The DNA here is from genome assembly GCF_026437365.1 of Eucyclogobius newberryi. Lineage (NCBI taxonomy): Eukaryota > Metazoa > Chordata > Actinopteri > Gobiiformes > Gobiidae > Eucyclogobius > Eucyclogobius newberryi. Next base: position 4,234,637 of record NW_027315801.1, read on the forward strand.
AACTCCATACCATAGAACAGAACTCCACACCATAGAATAGAACTCCGGGATTTTCTGTGCATTTATACGTTAAAGGGCCGCATTGACCTTATTCTGCCCCGCCCACTTTTGCCTCTTTTTGCCACGGATCTGCACTTGTGCACTTCTAAAGTCGATTGATTTGTGTAAAATGTCCGATGTTCATGTGACCAACACGTCAACAATGAACTCATGCAGAGAACTTACTTTCTCTGGAGGTCGCAGCTCTGTGTTCACTAATACAGCCAGAAGGCAGTGCTCAGACGGGCTTCTGGAATAAGGCGAACAGGGCAAGTAATTAGTTAGAGTTATTTGATTACAAGAAAGCTTTGATTATTATTTGATTGCCTTGTAGATTTGTTTAAATTACACATCTAATTAAAAGGTGAATCTGTGGCACACGGAGGGCACGGCTTCAACACTCAATATTAAAGAGACTGTGAAACGTGGCAGATGCACTCCTCATGGACATTTGGACTGGTGAAGTGAAATGTTGCAGTTTTGGAGACATACTACTATACTATACTATTTATTATGCTTCTAAATATGGTTTGAATAGATTACTCAATTAAATGAAGGAAAATAATCCATATATGATCCAGCCTTCAGCTCTGTTGGTAAGAATAAGCAATATCTGCTCTTTCAGCCAGCTACAGATGTGTAAGATTAAAGCTTAAATCTGTGCGACTTCTCACCCTCCCAAAGCCCACGATGGCGTCGGCTTTGTACAGGAGAATGTTGTGGTTTGGGGCAGAGTTTGAGCTCAGATCAGGGGCAAAGCGACACTTCTGCAGCTGCGTCCTGCTTCTAATGAACATCTGTCTGTGCAGCCAAAATACTGAGTTCATTCACAGCTCATTCACGTTTAGAATTAGACAGTTGGTTGGTTAGGGACTGTACAATTAGCTGATATAGAAGATAACATAAACAAAGAAGGGCTAATATAGATGATATCACTTGGACATAATATCCGTGAGTTTCAGAGTGATGGAAATCAAGCATCGTTGCCATAGCAATTGCAGAAGCCGAACCAGATTATTTTCATGTCATTTAGTACAATCTGTAAAGCCCCAGTAGAGATGTAAAACGTAAAAGCACGGTTTATGGTCAAAATCAGACCGCTGTGTGCTGTCTGCATTATAGAGTTTTATTCTTTGCAAAGCGGGAAGTGTGCTGTTAGCATGCTAGATGTTGTTAGCTTTACTGAGACGGAAAAACGCATTAGGAAAAAGTAAGAAAGAAGTGGTTGTTTTTCAATTTTTTTAGGCGGTAAATATTAGCGCCTTTAAAACTTAAAAATCTGTTGGAAAAAAATATTACAGTGTATTTATTTTCCACCTTTCCAGGCAAAGTGGGTGACGTGTCTTGCCTAAGGAAAGCACTACATTTCCTCTAGCGCCCCACAGTGGTCTTGCATCCAAGTACTGACAAGCAGTTATGGGTACTTAAAAAAAAACCTCATACATACAACCTATATTGTGTTATGCGCCAAAACTCAGCTAGTCCCATGGGTATCAGCAGAGATCTAAATGTAATTTTGTTTGTAATAAAAACATGAGATGCCATACGAAGAGGCACTCTTGACCATGTTTAAAGGCTAATAACCATACAAATAATGCAGAACATTTGCCCATAAGTACAGTAACAATGTACAAATACTTTGTTACTTGCCATTTCTGGAAATAACTCTAACTGTTTAACTCAACTATTTAATCCTAGTTACGGTTCTACTGTCAAGTAAACAAGTTTTGTTTTTAACTGCAGAATGTACAAGTTGAATTTAACATCTGCCGTCTTTCATCACATCAACTTTTCCCTGGTTCCCTTTTTACAGAAGCAAGAGTCACATTATGAGCCCGCACTTTCTCTCACTTCTCTCCGCCGTCGCCATCGTCACTCGTTCATCACCCGCCTGACCTCAGCGCTCCAGCTCTATTCAAACCCTTTGTTTCACCACCGCAGCCCTCTCTCCCACAGACCAAACAAATGCAGCGTGTTTGCTGAAGCCGTGGACAGAGCTAAAGCTGTTGGTCGAGCTCAGGTTGCTGTGATCTGAACCTTCTTGTCCAAGAGTCAACACTGAAGCATTAACAAGATAAACATAGTTGTCGAAAGACGACTAAATTGTCTTAGGCAAAACCTCCAAAACATCAGTTTGAGTCTTGAAAAGGTAGCGTCAAGAATGGTATGCAATTAACAGAATTTGAACCGAATAGAGATCTAGTTCTGACAAATCTTGAAAGATTGGCTTGGAGTTTTTGAATCCAGAGGTCTACAGCCAAACACAAGCTCAGATGAACCAGATGTGACGACGCAGACACAGGTAAATCAGCTCAGAGTCAGAGGACAGAAGGGATGGTAGGGACAGCTCAGATGTGTTCTCTGTTTGTTAAGATTCAAAATGCTGTGTGTTTTATTACAATCCAACTCATATTCACTGAGAAATGAGTCCAATGAGGAGCTGAATATGGACGTGCGGACACATGATACAGCGATCTGCATTTTATAACCCGCCCCGCAATGAAATAAGGTGGTTCCGTCACAGCCGAACCCAAACCGAGGTTTGGATGCACACTTTTAAGACAAATAATTTGCGATTTATATATAAAAATAGGTTCCTCCATATCTGTCCACCTGTCGTTTTATGATTAAAGACATCATGACTATTGCCGTGGCTCAAATAATTCATATTCACATTCATTTTGACACATTCATTTCGGCTCTGCAGTTTTATCGTTAGATCTTAATTAGCTAATGTGCAAAGCGGTCGGAATGGTTTGCGTGTGAAACAAACGGCGGAGAACGTGGTCTCCCTGAGGTCAGCATCCTTTTAACGAGTAGAAGCTCTCCACTCGCAGAACTAGATGATGTTCCTGGCACAGTGCAGGAGGACCAGACCCATCCACCTCATTAGCTAATGTCCAATCAGCTTTCTGAGCGGACACGCCACGTCAACGCTGCGGCTCGAGATCGTTACGCTGACGACACAAGCGAATGCAAGTGGAGACGGAACAGAAGGACTGCAAGGAAATATACAAACTATTAAGTGTGCTTGACAGGTTTTTAGGATTTTCTATAGTTTTGACTTCATTCGGTTGAATAATACCTGATGCAAATATGAGAAGATGAGTTTTACACCAATAGAGTAGCTGAAAGAAAGAAACGTTGTAAAATTTGTTAAAAGACAGGAAGTAGAGTAGAGTTTTAAAACATATTGATGACCTCACACTAGGGAGACTCGTGCTGCGTTCATGTGGTCCTCGGGAAAATGTTTCTCAGAGTTGAAAAATGCACTTGATCTTTTGCATAAGTCAGGAAAACAACTCTGGAATATCGGGTCAAAAGTTGCTGCCCGACTTCTACACCCGACGCCATCGACTGTGCATTCGTTCGTTTGAGCTCTTTGACTAAACAGGTCGGCAACATTGACAACATCATAAATATCTAGATTTTTTGGAGGGACTATCCCGATATATTCCAGATGATGATATGTCAGAAATGTGTTAAACATGTCTTTAAAGAATAAATCAATAATTTATATAATAATAATAATAATAAAAGGAGGACTGCGTCTACGTAAAATAAGTAGTCTGACCTGTTATAGGCACATTCAGTACATTTTTCCTGGTTAAATGGCATGTTTTAGACGCCTCATGTCTGTAATGCACTATTGCTACTCAAAGTAAATAGACTACATACTTTTTACACTACTAAATGATTATATGAACGTGACCTTTGCCGTTTGCAGATAGTGAAAAGTCAAGTTACGCAAACATCTGACGGGGCGGTGACGGAGCCCGGTCGAGGCCCCGTATTGACTGGAGAGAAACAGAAAGTGCAAATGCATCAGCTCCTTGTGACCCGCCGTCAGAGCATTGAACCCATGACCCAGTGTGACCAGCGTCTGAACCGAAACACAACTGTTCCTCTTTCAAAAGCATGGCTCAACATCAGAGCTTCACACAAGCCGCCTCAACACTATTGTTACTTCCATTTATATTTCAGTGTACTCAATTAAGATGGTTTGGCCTCACTTGAAAGTTACATAGCGTACCTTTAAAGTGCCCTCCTACAGGTGTACCTTTAAAGTGCCCCCCTACACTGGGCAAAAAAATCATCTAATGTCACAATTTTTTTAATTTAACAAATACAAATGTATGAGAGTAGATTTATTATTTTGTTGCATTAATGTTTAGAGCGTCAAAAAAGTTATTATTTTATGTAGATTATGCCTAAACTTTGAGTGTCCGATCATTTTCTACAGATTGACTATTCTCCACAAATACGTATTTGATTGGTGTAAAACTATGATTTATATGTACAACAGGTATAAATACACCAAATAAAGTCAAAATGTCATAAAGTCAAAGGCACTTTAAGCTTTGTACTATAGTAAAAATCGCATAATCACGAGCCTTTAGCGATCTAATGGTTAATCGATACACAAAAATAAACATCAGATTACTTGATTAGCAACTAATTGTGAGTTGAAACCCAAATACCATTCATCCAGCAAATAGCAACATCCAGATAATGAATAGAATAGTTCAAGACATCAGAACAAAATGCTCAAAAGAGACGAAAAGGAAAATGGCACCAACTATTTTCATAACTGGCACTTTCTGCATGTTAAGCTCCTGACGCGCCTGTTGAACTCCCAGCTGCAGGATAAGTTTAGCTTCTAAGTGTCATCGAGCTGAGAACTGTCAAAAGAGAGAGGGCCCTTCACTGCGGAGAATCACTGTGAAAGTGTGACGATGCCGGATGTTCCACGCGCACACGGGTCCTTCACAAAGACCACCTCTATCGCCTCAGGAAGGAGAGATTTATATTCTTAGAGTCATCAGCAGCAATGTGCAACAAATATACAGATTGTGAGAAATAGTGGTGTTCATGGTTGACCGATTAACTGTCACTAACTTCATCTTTTTTTTTATCTTTACGTGTAATGCACAATAGCTCCAGCAGAGGGTGCTAAGTGCCATCATACAACGGCACCACAAAGTGAAAAAAGTTAGCGGAAACTCCAATAATAATGTTAATCTCATAAAGACTGAGCAAACCTGCCTGACACTGCAGTATTTATAGACTAATACTGATTACACATGGTTTATTTAACAGAGATCACAGGAGAAAACACACTTTATTCATCTTTTTGCCTCAGACGGGAATCTATCTTTTGACCCGTTCAAGCTAAGGTAAGCGGCTAATGACTTTACAATTATCAATATGTAGATTTAAAAATACATGAAAGGAGCCACAAATCTATCTTAAGTTGACAAAAGATCACAAATGACTGAATTGCTAAACTCCTGAATATAAGCCGCACCAAGTACATTTAGAAAAAAATATACCGGCTGCAGCTGTCTGAGTCGCAGGTGTCCACGATGTAACAGGAGATATTTACACAGAAAGATTGTACACAGTAGTGATCCGAGGGACAGTTATAAAATGCTGACCGCCGTATTGCACATCCACGTGTAGCTTTGGGTTTAGCCGCGGCTATATTCAGTTCATTAGACTAATTTATCAGTGAATACGAGTTGGATTTAATTAAACATTTTGAGGTTCAACATACAAAGAACACGTCTGAGTCTCTACTGTGCAGCAAGAGAGGTTCCAGCTAGAGCGCCCCTAGAGGCCGTAGAGAGAGAGACATAAAAATCGATAAATTAGCCACAGGGTTCTAAGCGTGTGAAGAAAGTAGTGGTTCATATGCCCAGAGGGTTAACGCCTGCTCCTATATCCACTCTGTGTGGCAGCGTCAGATGCACCGCTGCATGACGCCGACAGGAACAGCACCAGATAAATATGGTCAAACTTCATATTATCAAAAGCCCTTTTTAATTATAAATGATGCATATTTAACATAAACATATATGTATAATTATTAGAATGTTTTAAAAGCAAACTCAATGTGATCGGTATGATATCTTTTACTCACAATAATCATAACACTAACATTAGATGAGGTGACATCCCTACTTGAAAATCAAAACAGAGACTTATGTATATACAGGCTGAGAAATAGATTTTCAAAGTTAGGGGCCCCCAAGCAATTTCAGGGGCCCACAAGCGCGTGCGGCATCGCGGCGTCATAAGAACAAGATAAATGTGTTGTTTTAAACCTGGTTATTAGCATGTAAAACAATTTAAAGTACTTTTATCTGTAATTTGATATGAAGAGCACAAATACTGAATCATATAAACCAGAGATCATGATCTTTCAATACAGTTTATTTCAATATAATAATGTCTGTGTAATCCCTCATTCGTCCAGGCGTGTTCCATAGTAGAAAAAGCTTCAGTTGTAGTCATCTGGACGCAGTTTTCAAACTGAGTCCAGATGACTACAACTGAAGCCTTTTCTACTATCAATATAATAATGTTTCTTATATACAAAATAAATACTGTTTACAGCATTTGACACAAGGAGATCTTGGGGAATATATGAAATCACGTCCTACAGAAGAAACTACTAACATATATACATTGTACCTGTAAATAAGAGTGTTCTATTTTGTTTTTATTCGGTTTACTTAACTGCTAATAGTATTACCTCTTGTGCGAGCCATTTTTACTTACTTTACTTTTATTTTATTCTATTATCATTATTTTATTATCTTATTTTTATCTTATTATTTTTATTGATCTATTTTATTTTATTTCCCCCCCCCCCTCCATTCCCTATTAAGATAGGAGAGGAGTTTTTGTTAATAAGAGTTTTTTGTTTTTGTTCTATTAAGAGTTCTATTAAGAGTGTGTTTTTGAAACTTCCTATAATCTGTCCTTTCCTCCTGTTTCTACTGCGTTGTAACAACGACATTTCCCCTTGTGTGGATATTAAAGGATTATCTTATTTTATATTGCCATTACCATTGACCCGAAAATTAGACCGGGCATTTCCGAGGACACGTGAACGCAACACGAACGCAGCGGCCAATCAGATGCCCGCTTTCATCGATATTACATCACGAAGACCGCTCGGCCAATGAGAAGCGTGTCTGTCAAAACGAAACTTAAGCGGTGAAAATGCCCCGAATATGGCCAAATTACTAGTTAAATCTTGATTTTTTTCACGGCGGGCCCCCTCCTATTTCAAACCGCAGGCCTGCCGGAGATTCAACTGCTTGCGGGCCCCGGGCCCCCGGCTATTTCGCAGCCTGATATATGTTGTTTTTATCATTGTTAATGGTTGTATGTTGCACTGAATCACCAAAGCAAGTTCCTATGTTTGTGAATGTTGTTTATTGACCTTTTCCTTGACTGTGATTCTGAGAGTTGCTGCTTGGCTAACTGTGATGCTAACTCACTAAGTCTCTAATGGAGCCATAGACTGATATACGGCCTATGATCGGACCATAACAGCGACGACACATGGAGATATCAGAGGAAAACCTGTGTCCAAACAAACGAGGCCGTCAGACACAGAATCAGATTCAGACACAGGAGGAAAAGATGTCCACAGTGAGTGCCATATTCATGTGTGATGCGCTTTAGCTTTGGTTGTAAGTGTGAAAGTAGTTTGTGTCTGTATTTTTCACATTGTACAGATGGCGTTTAGACAGAACTATCCCTTTGTGCCTTGCTTAGGCCACTGTTTGTACATCTCTCTCTCTCTAAACAGATGACAACAGAAGGTTTAAGCCCAGACGTTGTTTCCAGTGAGTCCTTTCCTACTTTCCATACTGACATACTCCTGTGTTTGCAGAAGTGTCAGTAAACATTCAGCTGTACCGGAACACGGCCAACAATGTTTAAATGGCTGCTACGGGCTCAAGTGATTCAGTAATCAAACATCTCTTTGATTGTTGTCGACTGTTGTTTGATTTATTTTACTATATTAAGAAAATGTTATACTATAAATGCATATTAAATGAACTTTATGTCATGAGGTCTGAATGAGTTTTACCTTCACTTTCCCTTTGACACTTCAGCATGTCATTAGCTGGTGCCATTCCACAAGTTAGCACTAATGTATTTTCAACTGGAGTGTTAGCGTTAGCCTTCAAACATCAGAAACTATGAAAGCCCAGGCCCGTTTTACCACTTGTGAGTTACACCAGAGCCTCGCTAGACAATTAGCATACATGCTAACAACTTTATAACAAACATTTCTGAAATCTAAAACTATTATGGAATAATGCTCAACAAGGAAATGTTAAGTTTTATTTCTTCAAGCGCCATAAAACCTGGACTTTAGACAGTGGAGGTTAAAGTTAGATATTGAGCAGTTACTGGTTTGCAGATGTGATGAACAAAAACAAAAGTAAATTGTCAGATTAAGCTTTTATTGTGCCTTTAGGGGACTTTGATATGGTTTACGGCTCACATTAAATAAAAGTGTAAAGGTCGACATGACAACCAGACCTGGTGGAGGATAAATGAGTTACCACAAAGTTATGGATCAAGCACAAAGAGTGAGTGAAGAACAAGAAGAGGTGCAAGGCTTCTATAAATAAAATAAACTGAATAAAATTTGAAAAAAATTAAATACATTTAAAATAAATTAAAAAACAAATAAAATAAACAAAATAAAAATAAATTAAAAAAGACACCTCCATGGAGACAAGAATAGGCAACATTTGGTTTATTAATTGGTCGGGAGGATATTGTCATCTCATTGTTGTTGTTTTTACTACACCAATGGGCTCTTTGAACAACAGAGCGTTGGCTAACTAATTACTTACTAACTTTAATTAAAATGTAAAATATAAAAAAAGAAACAATCAATACAAATTTAAAGAATGCCTGTTTGTTATTATTATTATACAAATGCTTCATTTATAAATCCTTTAACATGTTGTCAGGGACTTCCACTCACAACTCGCTGTCCACCGTGTGATTATTACATATTTCATTTGCCAAAACCCCAGAGATCGAGTTGAAGTGGTGAGGAAGCCTCGTGCACGGAGCTCATCACGACACAATCCATTTTGAATATTGATCCACTATAAATAACGCTGACGTTTTCAATTTGACATCATTGAGCCAAGTGGTCCCTCCGTGTGCGCATACCCACACACGCCCACAGCATGTAGACTGTAATCCCACCTGCCCGGGCCCCTGCTTTTAGACGTCACACGGTCCTCTACGGCACCGCATCTATTTCGGATCGAAGCCGGTAATGTGCTCGAAATAACAAACAATGCCATGGAAACGCGGCGTCCCAAATAGAACCTTAAACCGTTTGCAAAGAAAAAACATTCAGAGTCGAGGCAAAAGAGAAGTGGAATATAATGCGAGTCTGATTAGCCACAGAACATCACAAAATATGAAAAATCACAAATGACTCAGATACGGGAGTGACGTGAGAGCCTGGTTTAAAGACAATTGGTATTTTATTCACAATCATTCAATCGTTTTTATTATTATCCATTATTATCCATTTATTCATGACAATAGGCCCGCCACTAATGGTTATACTAGTGGTCAACTAGTCAGCAATTATGTTTTGATTAGTCGACTAGTAAAATGAATACTTCTATTGTACATTTTTACTTTTTAAACACATTAGCCAAAGAGAATATTTATGAATTTAGTTTAGAATTGATGAAAATCCTGAACAGTTTATTCTGTTTTGACACTTTGGCTTAATCATGCCACTTACTATGTTATAAGACGTTTTTTTATGAATGTGTTTTAGAGTTTGCATAGTCCAGATAATGACTGCAATGATCAAAAAACAACTATGATTATTTTAAAGTCGACTAGTCACGATTTATTAGTTAATTATTGACAAGGAAACAATTTTTTTATGAAGCTCAAATACGTTTTTTTTTTTAACCAATTTTTAAATTTCTTCCATAGAAATTCTAAATGATTGCTTACATTTTGTTCACAACACAAACCCCACCACATTGAGCAGTTCTTATCATTCTTGCGCACAAAATGAAAGTTGCGTCCGTTTCCTCAGAAAACCTCACGTCACGTCACGAAAGCGTAAATCCGGATTTACGCCAGTCCAAAGGTCCAGTTCGACCAAAGGGCTGCGTGAACCTGCCGCTTGAATGAAACGCCAACGGTCAATACCGACACGCCGCGGGTGCGAGGGGTCGCCCCGTTCCGCGCAATAATAACGGGACGGTTCGCGGCGGCGGGGAACCGGAACGCACCGGCTCTGCGCGGGGGAACCAAAACCCTGGTTAAAGCGGATAATCTCCCGGTCCCGCCGCATCAAAGCGCACACACACAGGAGCATCCATGTTGTTAGCCTAGCCTAGCATCAGGAGCAACAGCACGGGCTCCTTCGCTAACTAATCCAAGGGCAGTCGAGCTAAGGGCGATTCGTACGTACCGTGTTCGGTCAGTCCCCCGGCAGCGTGCTTGGCTCTCGTTCGACCGCTTCTTTCTTTCTTTTCTCACGCTGATTGCATCCCAGAAAAGAGACGTTTCACCATTTGGGAGAAGAGCGGGGGGGAGACGGCGGCCGCACTGCGAGAGAAGAAGTGTCAGTCAGAGCTCGGCAGCAGCGCAGCCCATGACAGAGAAGAAACGAGCCTGCACGATCCGCCTGCACGATCCGCCCCGCAGCGCCTCCTTCCGTTCAAACTCCGCCCACCCGAGGCCGAACGGGCATGCGCGTAACCGGGGTAACGGAGCGTGCCGGAAGTCAGCTCGCGGTTTGAAAAAAGATTTAAAAAAAATTAAAATCTTTTATTTCAGTTTTCATTTCGATAATATTTATGACGTCTGTTAAAGCAAAATAGTAATTCCTTAATAAAATTAAGGACACCAGAAGGGTTGACAGTGCATGCGGTTGAGCCCTTGGGCAAGGCATTTTACCCATGTTGATTCCATCCATTTTCTACCGCTTGTTCCCTTTTTTGGGGTCGCGGGTGACTGGAGCCTATCCCAGTGACTTCGGGCCTTAGGCGGGGTACATCCTGGACAGTAGCCAACTTGTCGCAGGGCCAACACAGAGACACAGACATTACAGACAGTTCACTCTCACATTCATTCACTAGGACCAATTTAGAGTCACCAATTTTTGCCTAACACATGCATGTCTTTGGACGGTGGGAGGAAGCTGGAGAACCCGGAGAGAACCCACGGTAACACAGGCAGAACATGCAGGGCCGGCCTAGCCTATAAGCGAACTAAGCAGTCGCGTAGGGCCCCGAGGCTTTAATAGGGCCCCCAATCTGGCAACCCGTTTTATGCGAAGTGCAAGCGCAGCGTGCGCCACTAGTGTAGTAGCGCTGCTGGCGCGGCAGCGCACACAGCGGTAACATTATAACGCACAAACCGCATTTATTTGTAATGACAATCTGGCAACCGAGACACCAAACCTGCGCTGATTGGTCAACTTCATTGTGCGCGAGCAGAACGAGAGCAAAACATAAACACAACAGAACATGGAATATATCCCCCCGATGCCGAAAAACGAAAGAAGAAACTTCTTGACGATGTAAAGAAACTGCAAACTCAACAACACTCTCCAGGTATTGAACTTATCTTGCAAAGAGACGGTTAATGCTGCTGTTTGAAACAACACGAGTCTGTCACGTTAGTTCGCTCAGGCTGGAGGCGACGAGAGCTCTGCCCCGCGCATAATAATATGTCTGAATGAAAGATAAGTTAAACATTTACACCAGCCCGTGTCAGCTGCAGGTGAGGCCAGTGAGGGGCGTCTATGCCCCGGGTCACTAAGAGGCGGAGATCCGGTCCGGACGAGCGCCGTCTCGTCCAGAACCTCTGACGTGAGACTTTGGAGTGAACAGTGTGCGGCCCCTGTCCCGGGCCCCTGTCCCGGGCCCCTGTCCCGGGCCCCTGTCCCGGGCCCCTGTCCCGGGCCCCTGTCCCGGGCCCCTGTCCCGGGCCCCTGTCCCGGGCCCCTGTGCAGCCTCAGTCAGAGATGAGCTGGTTTGAGTTTGCCCCTCTCTCTCACATCACCATGTGTGAGATCAATCGTGACTCGTGATGTCTGTTTTACTTTGACTTCTTAACGTGCAATAAGAGGAACGTAAAGGTTTATGCGTGTAAGGTCCATCAGCCAATCACATCGCAGCATTGTTTCATGCAGGAGTCCAGTGTTTGATGTTCTGATCAGAACAAACATTTATATTGTAATTCACTTTTAATAGAGCAATAAAACATTTCAATTTATTTAAAAAGCATCTTTAGACTATTTGTTATAAATTATAATAAATTGATAGTGAAAAATAACCAGACATATTATGATTACGTCTGTTATAGAATAATACTATATATTTTTATATAAAAGTGGCAAAGTTGCAGAAACGCAGTCTCTTCACTATAACTAGGTTTGGACCTTCACTTCTTGTTCTGTTCATTCTCTGGGAATAACATGTTTGCACTGTTTTATCAGTGTTAATTGTTAATCAGGCAATGCTTATGCCATTTGTTTAATTTAATATAACTTGTTTTGTCACTTTAGCAAGAAGGAACAGTTGGGAGCTGTAAAAGATAAATTAGTAAGGATAACTATTACTTTTACATTTTCAGTTAAAATGAATCAATTTGACCATAATTATTTTTCATAGCCAATATTGTATTGAGTAATTAAGTACACTAATGTATTAATAACTGGCTTTAGTCATTTTCTCCTGGCACAGTTTCATCACATCATCATTTTATAGGGTTACAACCTCAACATTTTACTCTTACTTTAGCCGGCTGGACCACATTAAAATGCAGCAGAAGACCCAAAAAAGGTCTGAAAATCTCTGGGGGAGGGCCCCCAGACCCCCCCTGTTCATTAATTTAAACTAATGTGCTAATGTGGCTGTCGACCCTTAATGCCCACAAATACGCCCAAAAACATATCTGGGACGTGTGTTATTTGTACAGGGAGTAGAGGTGATGTCAGCGGAATACCAAGTTGCATTGTGGGATTTAAGTTATCAATATTTGAGCTTGTGAGGTGTTGAGAATAAACTAACTGGCAAACGGATGCCCTGGAGTTTTGGTGTGCTTTGTTTGCGTTGAAGAAAGTTCCCATATGTGAATTGTTCACTGACAATGGCAATAAAACTGATTCTGATGACGTGGTGAGGGGCCCCCAAAAATGTTTTCGCTTAGGGCCCCCTGAAGGCTTGGGCCGGCCCTGAGAACATGCAGACTCCACCCAGAGAGATCATGTGATGTAGGTCTGGTCCGCATATGATGCCACCGTGCACCCCCATGTTAATTCATAAAACTAAAATAATAATTATAATAATTTAAAGAATAACTTAAAATAATGATACTGAAAGCCTTCTGAGATGTTTCTTGGGCTCTCTGTGGAGATGTTATCTGTGGCTAGAATGTTCCAAATCTTTAATGCCATACTGTGGAACATACATTCAACTCCAAGGGCAGACCCTTCACCAGGATTTTTTTCTTCTTCTACGAAGAAAGTTACATTGACCACCTTTAAATAAATTGACTTTAGAAACACAGATTTATCCACCCTAATGGATCTATTAAAATAGTCTGTCTGTCTTCAAATCATCAAAATCAGCCAAAAATCATCCTTGCTTCCTCAGACATAGAACGTTTCTGTTACTGTCAGGTCGTGTACACAATTATTCCAAACACGTCTCTCCTAGAAAGGTCTATAAAATAAATATAAATGATTGATTGCCCATGCATATATGTGGGTGTAACCTGTGGCATGGCTCTTTACCACGGGCTGTATGTTGCCTGTATTGTAGGCTAAAGAAAAACATGATATACTATAAAATAACATGAAAACAGAAAGCAAAAAATAATAAATAAAAACATGCATTATTATCTAAGACAAGGTGGGGACTTGAGCATTTTTTCACATTTCTTTTGAGGCCTGGCTGATTGATTTGTTGCAGGGGCCTTTTTGTTTGGAAATCTGTTGCTGACATCATAATTTAGACATTTTAGATCAAATCATGTTCTACTAATTGATTTAGCCATTTGAGATATTTGGCTGCTTGCACGTTTTTTTAGATAGCATGCAAATCCATTTTAATTTTGTCATATCTATTAGATTTTTTGTATTTTTTTCAAATCGTATTAATTCAAATTGTTTATTTAATCATGTGGTTATGTATTTATTTCCCCCCTTTTAAAAAAAATAATTAAATTTTTTTGGTTGAAAACATGCACTGCGTCGCTTGCGTGCTTGCGTCATATGCAGGCGACGCGCACGCTGAGGGGGAAAGTACGGAGCTGCCATTTTTTTTGGATTAGTATTCAGCTTAGTTTGGCAATCGGCGCCTAAAGTTTGGTGCCTGGCGTCCCTATATTACAACGTTTGCATAGAATTCCACAACCGAAACAAACCGTGTAGTTTGTATTTGCAGCAGATCCGCTTATTTGGCGGATTTCGTGCAGCGGCGGTAGCTAAAGTCTGCTAACGTCCGCTGTAAACAAACGGAGACAGCTGCTCACATCAAAATAACTGCCACTAGACTTGATTGCGATATCTTTTAGGTTTCATTCCGGGGTCTTAGGAGGTTTGTCTTTTGAGTATTAAGATCTTGGCGAGGCACGTTCACGGTTTTGCGGAGAGTTTTTGGAGCCCGCAGCAGCAGCATGGCATCCTTCTCGGAGTCTGCGCTGGAGAAGAAGCTGACGGAGCTGAGCAGTTCGCAGCAGAGCGTCCAAACTCTGTCCCTGTGGATCATACACCACCGCAAACACTCGGGACTCATCGTCAAAGTGTGGCACCGGGAGCTCAAGAAAGGTGAGCCACGTTGTTCGGTGTTTCTGCTGCAGGTTGTGTACGTGCACCGCCCCCTGGCTCAATCTGCTGGAGCGTGTAACAAAAGGACAATTTATAGTCAAAACGTGGTTCCTGGGCTTTCTCAGTGTTGCTATTGAACCGTTATTGCTTGCATTCCCTCTTCACTATAACACAATTACAACAAAGGGTAGAAATGGGTTCAAAGCTAATCATCTGGACACTAGTTTTGAAATCAAGTCGTTTTCAATGTGATGGCACTGGCCTGACTTATTCATAGAACCATAGTTGCATATATAAATCTTCTTTACTCGTTATGGCTCGTTCTAACCCTATAATGACCTTCGCGACTCTCCTACAGCACTGTTTAGTACCTGATTAGATTTCAAATGGCTTGATGTCTCTCTTAACCAAGGTGTGCGGATACTATTGTAAATAGAGGGTAGATTATATCATAATTGTAACCATTTCTGTTCAAAGAGGAATTCTTTGTCACAAAAATTGCCTCCTTCACACCTGTTTCAAACTATTCCTTCTCCCTGCTTACACGGCAGGACTAATCTCGCTCAATGCAGTATACATTTGAGTTTATTAGCATTTAACACACGACTTTACACATTTTGGTTAGATCCTGTTCAAGTCCTGGTTCAAGTTTAGTTCTGGGTTTAGTCTGTTTAGTCATAGTTTTGATCAGAATTGGAATCAGAAAAGGTTTATTGCCATTGTTAATGAACAGAATTCATAAACGTAGGAACTTGTCTTTGTGATTCGATGCAACGTTAAACAATGAACATTGTGTGGAACAATGTGATGGCGTGTTATGCAGCCATTGTGTTTGAGAAAGTGTGAGACATTTCTTAGCCGACACAGAGTCCAGTTAAACATGGTCAGAACAAACTATCTCCGACCTGCACGTGCCTCTACTGGACCTTGTAAGTGATAGAAGACCGATACACAAGGTGTTTCTTCAACAACGTTTGTGGTCTTTTTTTTCAGCTAAACCCGGTCGAAAACTGACATTTCTCTATTTGGCAAATGACGTCATCCAGAACAGCAAGAAGAAGGGCCCAGAGTTCACCAAAGACTTTGAGACGGTGCTGGTCGACGCCTGCTCCCATGTCGCCAGGTAAAGCCTCATGCGCATGTACTTGAGTAAATCCTTTAGTTTTATGGTTCAGTTACACATACTGTACAAAAACGCAGTGAAGCCGAGAGACAACACAGACTGTGACGACGTGAAGAGTTCACTGAGTTGATCCGTTTGGACCCCGGCGATAGTGGAGTCAAAGTGCAAGAATGCTGGACTAACATTTCATTCATTAACTATCCTTCCGCTTGTTTGTTTGTTTTTCCCAGTCAAGGGGGCGACGGCTGTAAAAAGCATCTAGAGAGACTTCTGAACATCTGGAAGGAGAGAGCTTTGTACAGAGCCGACTTCATTCAGCAGCTCAAACTGGCCATAGAGGACTCCAACAGCCCCAAGCCCATAGGTGAGGGGTTCAGACTTACTCAAAAGGGTCACTGTGTAACCTTTCTGGCGAGGGGATCGTCTGCCACCCGCTCGTCTCCAAGGAGATGTAGCTTTGGCTGGAATGTTCCGCAGACTCAACCTTGCATTTATTCAAGTAGAGGTGCTTTTCTGTCACGAGTACTTTAAAGGGCCCAGGCCGAGCTGTTGAGTTCCTTTTTTAAACTCTGTGATGCTTCTCCAGACGATGCAGAGCCATGTTTCCACTGGTTCGCTCTGAAGCTGATTGGTACAATTCAAAAGCCCTGAGCATGGAAATGCATTACACCTTTAAAAGAACCATGCAAAATGCTCTAAAGTGAACCGGTCTGTGGGATCAGGGCCAGTCGAAACGTGGCTTAAGATGGATAGATACAGGGGAATTCAGTGTTCAGTTGTCTGTATTTACACAGTACAAAGAATATTACAGTCAATGAGTTTTAGAATATGAAATTGATAAATGTGAAACATTTATCCACATTTAGCCACAGTTGCTAAATAAATGCTGCTTCCTCATTTGCATATATTTATCATTTTGCAGTGTGAACTGAAGCAGGATATAATTCTCCTGAATCATTATTAAGGATGTAAAATACTACAACGCACATGCTGTGTTTGAATATATTTTTGAAACTAAAATGCACATGCCTTAATTTACTACTCGGATTCAAGACAAATCCCGGGATTCATTAAATTTAGAACACATTTAAAACACACAAAATATCAAAATTCCGTTGCATATTTTATTTGATGCATCAGCCAATGTTGCTATAGCGATACCTCTGCGCAAAAATATGCAGCTGTAGTTAGAATACTATTGAATTTCCCCCTTTCTTTGGGAATGGTCTAGCCCTGGTTGAGTTCATGTTGATGCTGCCCCCTGTGGAGAGAATGTAACGGTGCGATTGTCTGTCGTGCAGAGGAGAAGAAGCCGGTCAAACGAACCTATCAGAAAATCCAGGAGGAAGAGGAGGAGGAAGACGACGACGACTACAGAAGCCACCTGTCTCCTCGAAACTCGGACTCCACCGCCGCTCAGCTCGTAAGAGATCACACGCTTTCCACACGCAATAGTAATGTAAGTGGAGTGACAACATGTGAGAGACGCGTGTCGTGTCGGCTTTACCAGGTCAGTGTTCGACAAAGTGACGTGTCTAATGTATTAACCTCGCTCTGAAGTATGTTCACGGTCACGTACACGTCACATGTTTAGCTCAAAAAGCCGCTTGTGGGTCACGTTCGTCTTAAACTTAATTCATTTGCGTCAAAAATTGTGGTTCTGAGTTTGTATCAGTGGGGAAAAAAATCAAAGATGACCATGATCCTCTGTGCTGCGTCACTGATGGCTACAGTGAGGAAAGGCTGCGTAAAAACTGCTGCTTCTGAAGTCCCAGCTTTGGTTTGGTTTCTCCATGACAACGAGCACTAAAGGGGGAAAAGGAGATGACAAACAGTATCTGAAGTTTAGGGGTTAGGGTTCTCATGGAGCGGTTAAATACTCTGGAAATGCGAGCGCCGTGAGGGCTCGTTGGACAAAATTACTCTAAAAGTTCAAGGAATTCATCAGAAGTAAAGTCCTGTCCGGGCTCAAGACGCCATAGCAACAGCAGAAGGTCCAGAGCTGTAGAATATTGACAAAAACCTTCAAACAAACTTTACTGCAGTTTTCATTGGGCCTTCACATTTTTATTTATTTATTAAATGTCTTGTTCGAGCACAACACAAAATCGGCCCTTAATCAAAATGCTGAACTGAATGAGAAAAAGTATGAAATTGTAATATTTATATATTTGTATTATTGCTTCAGGCTGTTGCCAGGGTAGTTCTTGAGATAATATATATATATAAGAATGACAGGATAATACGTTTTACTTATTATTGTGAGAAAAGCCTTGATATTAAATAATACTGAGAGGCTTCTACAAAATCACAATAAATATTGTACCATGAGGCTTATACTGAAACTATATTCATAAATGTCCTAAACGGTCATCTCACAGATCGCCACAAGAGGGCGCACAGAACCATAGTACTGATATAATACTGATCTACTATGGAACTTCTGAAGGGTCTGTCACATGATTGTCTCTATGGCAATGGAACGTTGTGTAGTATTGCATTTATTCACTTACATGCGTTTTATTTAGTACAGAAATCTCTATTATTACTTTGAGTAGAGTCACCGCTCCGCAGATCTGACCTGTAAATGTGCCTGGTTGGGGTTAAACGCTTGTCTCCATGGAGACAGGTGTGTTTGACATCATACGGTGGAACATTCCAGGTGGAGACAAGTAAACTAATGTGACTTTGGTTCTGTGCGCCCTCTTGTGGTGGTTTGTGAGACTGAACTCTGAGGGAGTTGTCATGTTGTCATGCCCACACCTGTGTTTGTTTCACAGTGAGAGTGTTGTGTTAGAAATGTCCCTTTGCCTTGTCGCCTCTGTGTAATCTATAGTTATCACATTAATTATCTCGGCTGCACAAGATAATTAAAGGAAGTGTTTTAAGTCAGAATTGGAATGATGTATGAAACGATGAATGATGTAGCCCTGATCATCTTTTTAAACAATAAAGTCTACGGGACCAAATAAAAGTCCCTTTTAAACCAAGAGAAACCCCTGTCCCACTGGTTGTCCCTCAGACAGAGGAGCTGGTGAAGGCTCTGCAGGACCTGGAGAATGCCGCCTCTGGAGACGCCGCGGTGCGTCAGAAGATCGCCTCTCTGCCTCAGGAGGTCCAGGACGTGTCTCTACTGGAGAAGATCACAGGTACGACTCTCCAGGATCTCCGAAAACAAGCCTTTATTCAAACTCTAGCTGTTAATGAACCATGTGGAGTTGAAACAAATGTCTGGAGTCTTTGTGAAGCTGTCGTTTTGGCCCCTGACCTCTGATGTTCCTCTGAGCAGAGCTTGTGACCCTTTATTGTATTTATTTAAGCTATTTGATTTATTTATTTATTTGATGTCTATGGGAGAGTTATAGTTTGCTGTTGTCGGGACACCCTGACGCTCAAGTGTCTCCTCTAACGCTCCCTCTGCTTGTGGCGTCCCAGATAAGGAGGCGGCCGACCATTTGTCGAAAACAGTGGACGAGGCGTGTCTCCTGCTGGCCGAGTACAACGGGCGTCTGGCGGCTGAGCTGGAGGACCGGCGGCAGCTGGCCCGAATGCTCACGGAGTACATCAACAGCCAGAAGGAGGCGCTGTCGGAACGGGAGAGGAAGCTCGAGGTAACGGGCGCTTTTAATCCGACCGGGCGTGAGACTGTGGAAAAACGTGTTTAAATTGCTGTTTTAAAATACCTTTTCCTTAATACGGCCCCGTGTGTGGTGCCCCGTGTGTGGTGCCCCGTGTGCGGTGCCCCGTGTGCGGTGCCCCGTGTGCGCTGCCCCGTGTGCGCTGCCCCGTGTGCGCTGCCCCGTGTGCGCTGCCCCGTGTGCGCTGCCCCGTGCGCGCTGCCCCTTGCGCGGTGCCCCGTGTGCGACGCCCCTTGTAACCCTCTGTGCTCCGCCCCTGGCAGGACTACAAACAGAAGCTGGCGCGGGTGACCCAGGTGCGGAAGGAGCTCAAGTCGCACATCCAGAGCCTGCCCGACCTGTCGCTGCTGCCCAACGTGACCGGCGGCCTGGCTCCCCTGCCCTCCGCCGGCGACCTCTTCTCCACCGACTGAGCCACGCGCCAGGATCATGACCCGGGCCGGACCCTCACAAACTCCTCCTCTTCCTCCGCCTCCTCCGACGCCCCCCGCAGCACGGGAGGGGAAAAGCGACAGAGACTTTTAATCGAGCCTGGCTTTCTCCATCCCGAGCGGTCACGGATTCACGCCACCAGCTCCGGAGAGAGAACACTTCTGAACCATTTTAGTTTTTGTTTTAAATACGGGGGAAAGGCGCTAGTATTGGTTTGTAAGGATTAGACCGACTTTGGGGGGGAAACATGAGCGAAATGTGGAGGCGAACGCGACGGACGTCTCTGTTTCCGGCGAGCTCCGTGGCGACGTGGTAACGGCCAATGATGGAACACCTGCGGATACTGCAGTGCTTTTTAAATGTAATCATCTCAATTATAACACAAATTGCCAAAGCTATAAGCAGTGAAATTAGGGCTGGGAGATATTTGCAAAGAAACAAAAAATAATCCAAGTTTTTTCCCCTCCTATTCCTCAAGCTTTTTGATTTGATGTCGTTTTTTTCTTTTAAAAAACGACACGGCTTTCGATGTGGATTTTAGGATCATAAACGATACAGACTTTACCGTTTAACGCGAGAAATTGCTCCAAACCACATGTTTTTACCGACTTCTGCGTTAAAGGAGACGTATTCTGCTAAATCCCCTTTAATGAGTTTTTAACCTCGTCATGTTTCCTCATCATTACTTTACGTTGATTTGGATTGATTCCCGCATGTTTGAGTTAATCCTGTATTGTCTTGCAACTGAGGCTCCAGTGCTCCAAAAAGTCCTGTTTTCACCTGCCCCCAAGCCCCGCCCACACCTCGTACTTAGCCGTGGTTATTCGAAAGTGAATGTTGAGTTCTAATATTGTCTCGTAGCCACTTTTCTGAAATGAAAACGTGTAAATGACCGCCCGCCAAGTGTTACAGTGGGACGTCACTACGAGGAGGCGGGGCTTATCAGTTCGGCAGTTTTGAACAGGAAGTCACTGGAACCGTTTCTGTTACTGAGCCGTTTTGAGATCAATATCGCGATTCGCACCGAACAAACTGTAAAATGAGGATCCACGTCTGGTATTCTCAGGACGTCAGTATTGAAGTAAAAAGCATCATACGTCTCCTTTAACCCGCCCACGACATCAATTGCCCCGCCCTAACACAACAAATCTACATTTTTAATCAATCACAAATGCAAAGACAATTTTTGAGAATATTCTGTTCAAACGTTGCATTATTATTATTTTTTTTTACTGATTTGTGTTTAAATAGATGCGTGTTATTGGCACGTAGGAAGTCGTTGGCCATTATCACGTCCCAAACGCATCGCTTTTGTGGTTCTGCTCGGCGTTCCCGACTTTGCTGCATAAAAACATAAGCTAAAGAGGCGTGAGTTCGACCCGTGTGACTCGGTGAACGCGAGAGTCCGAGGCCGCAACAACCACACACATCTAAGTTATTGTTATAATAATTCTACGACGGCGTGAAACGTACAGCGGCTGCGACAGTTACAGCGGGAGTTTGTCACGTCACATTTCCGTATCTTTTCTTACATATTAAAGATGTTCAAAACGCGCTCCGTCAAATGAGTCCTGATTAGAGCTGCTAAATGAGAATATCGAGTATATATTGTCCATGATTTGTACTTTTTTTTAAGTAGTGGCCAGTGGATGAAATGCACAGAATTTGCCTTGAGTTAGAAAATACTGGTGAAAAGCCTGTAATCGATCAACTATAACTTAATTTGTTGTTCTTTTCTGAGCCTCATGAGGGCCTCGGTGTTCCTTTTAAATCAAACAATGTAGTTCAATATGATATTTCTTTATTATTTATCGTAATTGATATTCTAGCTGATGCAATTGGTGAAACGAATAACACAGCCCCGTATAAAGGGATGAATCTGCCCTTTTGTGCTTAATTTAATGGTTAATTCTATAATCTATTCCTGTTTTGTGATGCTTGAACCTCAACAAGACATTTACAGACACGTTTTGGCACACTCCTGACGCTTTGAAAATACGGTCGGAAAACTATCAGAGTTTAAAATATATATATCCAGAACACCCAGAATTCTGATTTAACATAAATTGCAAAACAATAATAATCTTATTTTGAAACGTTGAAGAATTAACACCGTTGAAATAAATAAAAATCAAACAAAATCCAGCAACGGCAACATCAAATTTGATTATTTTTCCCTCCCAAAAAAAGGCAGAATAATTGTTGCAGCGTTGTATATTTTCATACGTTCGGAATGCGCCGCCATCGGATCCTCGGCTCAGGTAGGGCATCTGGCTTCAAAACGCTACCATAAACAGACTGTGGTCCAATCACTATTCACACTCTTCACTCATTGTCACATTTCTTTACATCTAAAAGCGCCTGCTGATGGAAAAAAAACTGTGACTTCCTCTCGTCGTTTACCCTTCTGCCGTAGAAGAAAGAATGTAACAAAAAACAGAGGGAACGATTGGTTTGAAATGTGACGTTTTACGCTGCGGAAAACGCCAGTAAAACCAAGCCCGATACTAGCTTCCGTTTTGATATAGAATTCATATGTTTTTATTCGTTTTAATGCTTTTAGACTGTGGGGAAAAGGGTGCTGTTTACAAGATTGTTTCCCTATGTTTCTGTTCTGAATAAACATGAAAATATGTGTTCGTGATTGTTGATATTGTGGTTCTGGACGGTCCGGTGCGGCGTGGGGGGCTCGTGTCGACGCTGCGGACGCTAACGTAGACGGTAAAACACACGAACTTGGTTGTGGTTTCGTGTGCGTTTACAGCACGGAAGTCGTCTGAACATCAAGAACTGGATTGTTTTTGGGAGTGACTTGTGTTTAAGTGTGTAGTAAGATGACATTTGAAATAACTTTAAATCTTTCACATTTTTACTCTTTCATATTTGTCAGTAACTCCAGAGATCAGACCCGTTTGACCCACAGTTGATACGCAAAATATTTCAAGAAGTCACAAGAGTCTAAAGGTTCATCTTCGAAGTTTTTATTATTACTTTGTATTAGTTCTGGAAAAGTTTAAGTTATCAAAGGAAAGGTGGACGTGATGGACAGGTAGAAATCTGTGCTAAATATGATTTAAAAACGAGCACGGAGAAAGTACAAATGGCTGTCCAAGCTTTCCATCTTCATTTACATTTTTGAAGACGCACAACAATCTCTCGTTCCCTGCACAACTCAAGTCGCACAGTGGGTCATCCAGCCGCGGTAAGTCCAGAATCGAGTCAAAGGTCCAGACATTTCTGCTGTGTAAACCTGGTCAGATGTTGGCGGTGGTCTGCGCCTTCTTCACGTCCACGTGGATGAAGCTCTTGATGTTCCGGAGTTCCTTGCTGTCGAAGTTGACGAGGAGGACGGTGGAGCCGGCTGCGGTCGGACTCAGCTCCATGTGCGCTCGAGCCTCCCCTTTAGGGCCGACGTCTCCCACTCTGAAGAGGAAGGAGGACACGTCGGGGACGGATGGAGATGTTAGTTCAGTCGTGTAATAAAAGTCTAATCTGCACCTTTCAAAATAATGCATCTACTGAAAGCACATTACTTTGTGTCTCTGGAGCTGTAGCTATGAGAACATTTGAAACAGCCTTTTCTGAGCCTCAGAGGGAGAGGAATTCAAAACCGGATTCATTAAACACGTGTGAGTGAAGCTGAACACACCTCCAGTTATGTTTTTGCCCAATGAACAATGTGAGCACATGGTTAGAAGTGATGTGTGTCCTTTAAGGTGAGACTTACTTGACAACGATTGGCTGGGTCCCGGTCAGCCCCGCCCCCTCTGCGGTGAAGCTACACTTGTGCAGCGCCTCGGGCAAAGGGTTCGACAGGGTCAGATCCACCTGGACCGACGAGTTCACGTGCATCTCGCCCAAAACCTGCAAGAAAACGTCAATAATGCAATATTGGCTTTTATCATTCTTTTTTTTTTTTAAATTTACTCTTATCCAAGCAATGACAAAATGCAACGCTGGTAGAAGGACTTGAACTTATTTTTAATGTATATTTTACAAATCGACGCGCTAACCTACGTGTAACCAGAGGCCCTAACACACGTCCTACGAAACTGTTCACCCTGGATTTTCTAAATGGATCAGTGCATTCACAGGGCAGAGGGCGGAGTCACAGAGCAGAGGGCGGAGTCACAGAGCAGAGGGCGGAGTCACAGAGCAGAGGGCGGAGTCACAGAGCAGAGGGCGGAGTCACAGAGCAGAGGGCGGAGTCAAAGAGCAGGGGGCGGAGTCACAGAGCAGAGGGCGGAGTCACAGAGGAGAGGGCGGAGTCACATAGTAGAGGGCGGAGTCACAGAGCAGAGGGCGGAGTCACAGAGGAGAGGGCGGAGTCAAAGAGCAGGGGGCGGAGTCACAGAGCAGAGGGCGGAGTCACAGAGCAGAGGGCGGAGTCAAAGAGCAGGGGGCGGAGTCACAGAGCAGAGGGCGGAGTCACAGAGGAGAGGGCGGAGTCACAGAGTAGGGGGCGGAGTCACAGAGCAGGGGGCGGAGTCACAGAGCAGAGGGCGGAGTCACAGAGGAGAGGGCGGAGTCACAGAGGAGAGGGCGGAGTCACAGAGCAGGGGGCGGAGTCACAGAGCAGAGGGCGGAGTCACAGAGAAGAGGGTGGAGTCACAGAGCAGAGGGCGGAGTCACAGAGCAGGGGGCGGAGTCACAGAGCAGAGGGCGGAGTCACAGAGCAGGGGGCGGAGTCACAGAGCAGGGGGCGGAGTCACAGAGCAGAGGGTGGAGTCACAGAGCAGGGGGTGGAGTCACAGAGCAGGGGGCGGAGTCACAGAGCAGAGGGCGGAGTCACAGAGCAGGGGGCGGAGTCACAGAGCAGAGGGCGGAGTCACAGACCAGAGGGTAGCACCAGTCAAACCAATCAGAACGATGGAAAAGGAAAGAGCAGCGGACTTCAAACACCAGGAGTAAACTCGAGTAATTTGACGTTTAATTTGAAAAGAAAAATCTGTTCACTTTTTACCTACAGTAAATAAAATAAGCAAAAACACAGACAGAAACAAAAAATAGGTTATTTTTCATCATCTGAATTCTCTTATGGTCAAGGGAAAGAAGTTAAGAAACCACAGGAGGTTAAAATAGAGAGTTTAAGACTTTTTTGGAGTTTAAAGTCGAAAAGTGAAAAGCTGTTGAACATCATGACAAACCGCCTCAAATGTGTGGATATGACTCTCTTTGTCCCACTGAGTCACACGTGTGTCAAATAATACAAGCTCCCAGTATTTCTGCTCGTGTTCTCTTATTGTTGTGCTGTTTGATAAAAGGTACTTTACTTTTTGTGCTAAATAGGGTCATTTAAAACAGTATAGGATTTTATAATTGCCCACCTAAGCTTCGTGTTTGCAGTGGGGGTCTCTTTGTACAAAATATTACTGAAGACGTTTATTTTAACATTTCTTTGACTACTACCTATTACCTGTTACCTATTTCCTAATGTTTATGACCAAGAGGTTTTCAGTCAGTTTACACCGACAGATTTACGAAATGCTCAACACAAAGTACCTGAAAAAAGTATAATAGATCTGCTTTGATGTAAGTCTGAGGGAAAATGCCGCCGCTTCAGAATCCCACTGTA
Source organism: Eucyclogobius newberryi (assembly GCF_026437365.1). NCBI lineage: Eukaryota > Metazoa > Chordata > Actinopteri > Gobiiformes > Gobiidae > Eucyclogobius > Eucyclogobius newberryi. The sequence goes on from NW_027315801.1 coordinate 4,260,088, forward strand.
CGGGGCCCACACACGCAGCTGGTGAGGGTCATAAGTCTCATGCTTTGAGGGAAGTTTGAGGTTTCTGACCTGTATGTCCATGTCGGGCTCGTCCAGCACGATGGTCTTCTGCGCCTTACAGTAGTCCATGCTCTGCTTGTCCACAGAGAGGGCCGACACCTGGATCAGTCTGTCCGGGGTCAGGGCCGGACCGTAACTCTGGTACTCCAGCTCCAGGGGCACACGCAGCTCTACACGCGACGCAACAATATTCATTTTTTTAAAAGTCCCAAATTAAAGACAAAACTATTTATTTTATTTTGGTCACTTTGCTCTGTCAACATATTAGCGTTCAACAAGAAATACATTAGTCCATTCATTCATTCATCTTCTACCACCCGTTTCCCTTTAGGGATCGTGGGTGACTAGAGCACATCCCAGTGACTTTGGGCCTAAGGCGGGGGTTTACCCTGGACAGGGGCTCGTCGCAGGGTTACCATGGAGACAAAGGCACAGACAAACATTCACTAGGGCCAATTTAGGGCCTAACATTTGCTTGTGGGAGGAAGCCAGAGAACCCCGAGAGAACCCACGGTAACACGGGAAGAACATGCAGACTCCACCCAGAAAGATCATGTGATGTTGGTCTGACCCGGGAATTGAACCCACAATCTCCTTCTAAGGAGGAGTTACATTGTAACTTCAAATGCATTTTTCTCCCACAGAGACATAAAAATCAGCCCTTGAAGCAGCTCCAACACGCAAACCAAGTCATGATTAGAAAAATGTGTAAACCTGCCATATGCACTTTAACGTGTTCGTTTCCAGGGCAGTAACAAGGAAACTTAACGAGTCACTTTTAAGTAAAGTTGTCCAGCACAGGTCATGTCATCATGCTTTGATCTGGTGTGTGCTCCCTGACCTTCTCCAGGCTGGACCTCCACCGTCTGTGAGCTGAAGCCACAGCTCTTTCCTTGTTTGCCCTTGTAGGACACACTCTGGGCGAAGATCATGAGGCTGCAGCTCCTGGAGTCCATGCAGTGGTTGGTGAGGAGAGCAACGATCTCAAAGTCTGAGCCCACCACCATGCCCTCCACCAGCTTGATCTGCAACACCAGAGAGAAGCAGCACTGCACACACGCAATAGCTACAAACTCATTATGATTTGCTTTGGCTCAGCATAAAATAATCGAATGAATAAATGTGACAATACATTTATTTACGGTCAATTTTTGTAAGTACTGGCTGTTTTCGGTATACATTTTTATTAATTCAATTTAAATTTAAATGTAATTTAAATGTAATTTTTTTATTTATTTTATTTATTTTATTTATTTTATTTATTTTATTTATTTTATTTATTTTATTTATTTTATTTATTTTGTTTATTTTATTTCAGGGACAGTGCATAACAATTAGCTAAAAGGCAATTTTTCATCGGTAGTCCCAGTTTTGCCAGGTCAACATTTTAAATTCAGAATTGTTTTCATTAATTCATATTTCTTTTATTGTTTATCTTGTTAAAATCCAAACAAGAAGTCTGTATCTCCTCCTTGTTCCAATCCTTGGTCACCTTTTGTCAGCCAATCACAGCCTGCTACTTCATGCCCTTTACTCTTCATCCTGATCAACCCTCGTTCTGGCAGCTCCATCGCAGCAACCATAGCCACGTTTCGACTGGCCCAGTTCCCTCAAACCAGTTCACTTTAGAGCACTTTGGAACACTTCTTTTAATGGTTTAGTGTGTTCCGGAAAAAAAGTCAAACTAGACCGCTTTGGAACTACTTGGAACCTTAAATGGAAAGACGTTCAGTTCACTTAAGACACTGAAGACACTTTTGGACCCTTGATCTGCTCTGAATATCTCATATAAGCTGGTCTTCCTGCCTGGCTCGTGTGGACAGTTGGATCTTACTTTCAGGTGCAGTCCTGGTTCCAGGCCCTTCTGCTGCAGCTTGTTGTGATGCTGAGCTTTCTCAAAGACACGTCGCTCCTCTTCAGACCCTGTGAACGGGACAAACTCAGACACCTCCTCAAACGTCATCACGGAACAGATCTGTTCAGCTCTAATCGACTAATCAATAAACCAACAACGAACCATGAGCTGAAGCTCTAGTCAAGGCTCTTCTTTGTAAGCAGTGTGTCAAATACCTTCTGCACACTTGTACTTGTGGGTGCTGTACCTTCTGCACACTTGTACTTAAGGGTGCTGTACCTTCTGCATACTTGTACTTGAGGGTGCTGTACCTTCTGCACACTTGTACTTGTGGGTGCTGTACCTTCTGCATACTTGTACTTAAGGGTGCTGTACCTTCTGCACACTTGTACTTGAGGGTGCTGTACCTTCTGCACACTTGTACTTGAGGGTGCTGTACCTTCTGCACACTTGTACTTGTGGGTGCTGTACCTTCTGCACACTTGTACTTAAGGGTGCTGTACCTTCTGCACACTTGTACTTGTGGGTGCTGTACCTTCTGCACACTTGTACCTGTGGGTGCTGTACCTTCTGCACACTTGTACTTAAGGGTGCTGTACCTTCTGCACACTTGTACTTGAGGGTGCTGTACCTTCTGCACACTTGTACTTGAGGGTGCTGTACCTTCTGCACACTTGTACTTGTGGGTGCTGTACCTTCTACATACTTGTACTTGTGGGTGCTGTACCTTCTGCACACTTGTACCTGTGGATGCTGTACCTTCTGCACACTTGTACCTGTGGGTGCTGTACCTTCTGCACACTTGTACTTAAGGGTGCTGTACCTTCTGCACACTTGTACTTGAGGGTGCTGTACCTTCTGCACACTTGTACTTGAGGGTGCTGTACCTTCTGCACACTTGTACTTGTGGGTGCTGTACCTTCTGCATGCTTGTATTTATGGGTGCTGTACCTTCTACACACTTGTACTTGTGGCTGATGTTGTGGGTGCTGTACCTTCTGCACACTTGTACTTGTGGGTGCTGTACCTTCTGCACACTTGTACTTGTGGGTGCTGTACCTTCTGCACACTTGTACTTGTGGGTGCTGTTCCTTCTGTACACTTGTACTTGTGGGTGCTGTACCTTCTGCATACTTGTACTTGAGGGTGCTGTACCTTCTGCACACTTGTACTTAAGGGTGCTGTACCTTCTGCATGCTTGTATTTATGGGTGCTGTACCTTCTGCACACTTGTACTTGTGGCTGATGTTGTGGGTGCTGTACCTTCTGCACACTTGTACTTGTGGGTGCTGTACCTTCTGCACACTTGTACTTGTGGGTGCTGTACCCTCTGTACACTTGTACTCGTGGGTGCTGTACCTTCTGCACACTTGTACTCGTGGGTGCTGTACCTTCTGCACACTTGTACTTGTGGGTGCTGTACCTTCTGCACACTTGTACTTGTGGGTGCTGTACCTTCTGCACACTTGTACTTGTGGGTGCTGTACCTTCTGTACACTTGTACTTGTGGGTGCTGTACCTTCTGCATACGTGTACTTGTGGGTGCTGTACCTTCTGCACACTTGTACCTGTGGATGCTGTACCTTCTGCACACTTGTACTTAAGGGTGCTGTACCTTCTGCATACTTGTACTCGTGGGTGCTGTACCTTCTGCATGCTTGTAGTCGTGGGTGCTGTACCTTCTGCATACTTGTACTTGTGGGTGCTGTACCTTCTGCATACTTGTACTTGAGGGTGCTGTACCTTCTGCACACTTGTACTAGCGGCTGATGTTGTGGGTGCTGTACCTTCTGCATACTTGTACTCGGAGGTGCTGTACCTTCTGCATACTTGTACTTGAGGGTGCTGTACCTTCTGCACACTTGTACTAGCGGCTGATGTTGTGGGTGCTGTACCTTCTGCATACTTGTACTTGAGGGTGCTGTACCTTCTGCACACTTGTACTTGTGGGTGATGTCGTGCCTCTGGTTGGAGCCCACAGACTTGGTGCTGATGCATTGACCCACAGACTTGGTGGAGTTGCTGATCTGCACCTCTTTCCCATTGGGCAGCCTGATCATCTCCACCACGTCTGCGTTCACCTGGCACAACAGGAGCGAGTGTTACAAAGGACCACGAACGTTTACATCTTATCCAACAGACAAACGCTTAAATGTACAAAGAAAACTCACTTCTGCGAAAATAAAGGGCGCGTCATATTTCTTGGTGAGCTCTCCCTGTTTGATGGCCTTCAAAGGGGCAGGTCCACAGCAGAAGATCCCTGACAGAGAAGGACGGTTTGACATTAACAAATACTAATACCGTATTTTTCGCACTATAAGGCGCACCGGACTATAAGGGGCATTAAGCGAAACCAAAACGTCTACCACACAAAATCGCTTCGGGATCAGAAAGCACAACCAGAACTAATCCATATATAAGGCGCACTGTGTAGACTTTTAAGTGCGCCTTATAGTGCAGAAAATACAGTAATCAGACTTTTTAAATAATGATTTCCTGATGATGTATCTGTTTAATTGCTGACCATGTGGGTGAAGTCCACATGTGTTTCATCACAAGACCCTTGGATCACCGGACATAAAGGACTGTGGTGTTCATACAGTTTCCCATTTTTCATCTGTCAAATCAAAATTGACTTATTTTCTTCTAAATTAAGTCGTTTAGAAGTTGTCCAGATTGTTTATACATTTATATAATTTACAATTTTGTCCTCTTGAAGGTTCTGATTTGTTTGCCTTTGTCTGGAAAAGTTACACATATTAGAGATCTGCTCTTTTGGTGGAATCGACATAGTGTTATTATGTCGTAGGCTGTAGAACTGGATGTAGTGTTGTCATAGATATTAGCTGTCAATCAAACCTGTCGCTAAATCAAGCTAGAATGGACCACGGCGAAAGGCTTTCTAAAACCCTTTCTACCATGGACCCCTCCTGGACGAATGAGGGATTACATCAACATTGCACCACAGAGAAGTAAGAACTGGTGTAGTTCCATCGCTGAATTTTGGTCTGTTTGGTTTTATACCATAATCACGACAAGGTTCTTACTTTTACCTTCGCTAAAGTAAACTCACCCTCACTGGTCTCCTGTGGCGTGGGGTCACTGGCCTGCCACCCGTTGTACTCTTTCCCCAGGTCAGGCCGCGCCATCCAGCTGTCCACCCACACATGGAAGTTCCTACAGCAACCGACAAGAACTATGGAAGTTACATTTATATGTTTTACATGTGTTATAAACTATTCTAAAAAAGCGTTCACCGACCAGATGGAGTCGTCGGACAGGTTCTCCAGGTCCTCGCTGTACAGTTTCTCGATCAGGAGGTTAGCGTCGGTGTCGTGGGCAGAGCCAAAGTTGGTGACCACTCGACAGGGGATACCCAGAGCCCTGGACACTACAGGGACAGAGGATCACCATTTGAGTGGTCAGACTCAATTAAGGCAACAATTATTTTATCCTAGATTGTACTTTGTAAACGTCTATGGTATAATATTCAGGCTAAACAATGCTAACACTGCTAGTTTAGACCTCTACAAATACATGAAATACATCAGATATGAGTGGCAATACAGGTTAGACTTTGCCATTTGCTCGTTGCATCCATTAAAACTGCGATTTTGTTTTGATTGCGATTAAATGTGCGGCAGAAACAATGCGCCGCTAACCCTAACCCTAACCCACCTGCTAAAACTGGGGGACTAAAGTGTAGCCTACACCTCAGCAGCAGAACCATCATCCTCTTTAGCCTCTCATCTCCTCCTCTTTACCAAACGCCGGCGTCTGAGCCCGCGACGTGCGAGTGTGCGTGAGTCTTACCCGCGCATGCGACTGCAGCGAACACCCAGCACTGTCCGTATCGCACTGGTCCGGTCTGGGCCCACTTCCTCAGGATGTCCCCGGAGCCCACCCACTCCCCCGGGTGCACGCCGTCCGTGATCTCCCCCCAGTTACCCACCAGCACCCCGCGGTCGTCCTGGCTGTTGATCTGAGGACGGGACAAGAACCAGAGATGGAGGTTTGGTCAGGTAGGTTTTTGTACCTGACTTTTACTCTCTGAAAAATGTGAAAAGCAGAAGTAGATCATTGTAAAACTCTTTGTAGAAGCCAACGTGTATTACTGTATTACCCAATGCATTCTGAGCGTCCTAATTATTCACCATGACCAGTTTATAAGTGCTTTTCCCTGTTTTCAGACGCCAGAGTGAGTTTTGCTGTCATGCTAATGCTAACAGCGACTAACTAGCATGTGAATAGCGCACCTCCTGCTTCGCGGAGAATAAAGCGCTCCATAATTAGACGCAAACAGCACACAATTGATTCATTTCTTTCTCAGAAGGTTTTGCAATATATCTGTGTTAGAATAAAATTGCTTTTACTTGCATGAAAAAATAAGGTACAGCCCGTTTAACGCATTGAGTCTCATTTCTGGTAAGATCAGAGTGTTTTGTATTGGTAGGGTACCGTACTTTTCAGACGTCAAGCCAATACTTTTTCCCACGCTTTGAACCCTGCGGTCATTACAACGGTGCGGTTCATTTATGGCTGACGGCCACCGGGGGGCACTCTAGCAGGAAGCGTAAGCAGTTGACACACAGTAGAAGAAGACGTCAGTGGAAAGTGGTCGCTTTGTTTTAAGCTTCGACCGCTGTGTGTTTTGTTACAATCAGACTCATATTCACGGAGAAATGAGTCTAATGAGGAAGTGAATCTAGACGCAAAGTCACACGTGGAGCGCGGCTGTGCGATATACGATGGTCGACAGTTTAGAATCTCCTAGATCGAAATGAAACTTTCTTGGCCGGACCTGACCCGTGCATCACTACCATGGACCATATTTCTGTGTAAACATCTTATCACAAATGCTACAACGCAACACTCACTCGATAAGCACGAGCTCAGGAGCAGATGAACCAGATGTGAAGACACAGGTAAATCAGCTCACGCAGAGTCATCAAGTCTCCATAATCAGGGCCTGCTCTGTTACGACACCCAAACAGTTTTCTCAATAGATCGAATCCAAATTGCACCAGAATTATAATTTCTAAGGCCGATTTCAGCAATTCATAAAAAGAAGTTTAGTAATTTCAAGATTGTGTTAAGTTTTTCTGCTTTCTGCCATTTCCACCTGCAATTTCTCTTATCCAATCAGAAGATAGTACCGCTCACGGCCCACATGACTTATATGGAAGTGTACGCTTAAGACAGGGGAGACACTTACGGACTGTCAAAGAGAACCAGTCAAAACGTGGCTAATGTCTAATAATACAATATCAATCTATGTGTCTTGTTTGTTAAAGAAATATAAATAACATGCAAAACGCTGCCATAGAATGAGTGTTTTCTCCTGCTCTTCACGTACTTAAACTGAGAGTTGGATTAGATATTAGAGTCCGGTACACACACATTTTGCCTTTGGTATTTGCTGCCCTGACTTTTCTTCCATACACGGTGTTGGTTTGTGGAGGATGTTCATACCATAGCGCTCAGGACGCGGGTCACGTACACCGGGTTTCTCCGAGCGGAGCAGTCCTGGTCCGCATCAGACACAAACTTTGGGTTGTCATCCAAGATCTTCAGGCAGACGTCCAGGATTCCCTCTTCAAACTGCACCCAAGGAAGACAAATATCAAGAATTACATCTCTTGAACTATTTAGTTAATATTGTATCAGTTGTATTGACTTTTAGCAGTTTTGAATGTTTGTATGTTTTTCTCTTGTTGATATTCTAGGGGTCATTGGGGTTATCAAAAAGGCATAAATTTTAACGGTAATGCTTTTTTTTTACCTTGTACTTTTTTACTTTATTACTATTACGACTATTACTATCAGCAGTTACTCGCGTCAGGATGAGCATCGCTAAACTAAATTTCACATACTTTTTTCACCTGGAATTTAAGAACCTACGCCGCATGAGATACATTTTCATCAAAGACAGGAAACACTCCGCTATGACCTCCATCTTATCCACAGTGTCCGTTTTAATAAGAATAAGTTGCATTTTCTGTTCTAAAAGAGTATCTTGTGTCAAATGTGTGAGCGCCCAGGAGCGAGGAGTTTTTGCTGCAGGAAAAGAGCTTCTGATTGTGTTTGATCCGTGGAGCCAAGATCAGCAAAACTAAGACAAATGAGCCACACTGAGCTGTGGGCAAGTAGAGATTTAAAATCCTGGAGATTTTGGGTTTCCCAAAAGGAGGACATTTTCGGGAAAAGGGGACGTCTGGTCACCCTTGCTATTCTCGCAATTTCAGACAAGACACAAGATTGGGTCCACGAGAATGAGACGATTTTTAACACAGATCCAATTTCACAATTTTTGATCAAACTACAGCTTCTTAAACAATGAAACTCCCGATAGCTATATCTCTATTTTTCCTTGCATTCAGCTACATCAACAGTATTTGATGACCAGATTTCTGTTGTGCCATAAATACACCAAAAATCAGACCTAATAACAGGATTATCTGATTGCTCTGATTGCACCTGGCTCGTTGCACCTGGCTCGTTGCACCTGGCTCGTTGCACCTGGCTCATTGCACCTGGCCCATTGCACCTGGCCCATTGCACCTGGCTCATTGCACCTGGCTCATTGCACCTGGCTCATTGCACCTGGCTCGTGTGCAGGGAGTGCTGACCTGTCCGTAGTTCCAGGGCAGGGCCATGATGCGCTTGGGCGTCCCCCTGTAGATGAGGCCGTGCTGGGACAGGACGTACTCGCGCCTCTTGGACTCACTGTTCATGTAGACTGCGTCTCCTACAGGACGCACGGAATCAAATCACTGTGAGACATTCCGGACGAAGAAATAACATCGCCATGGAGACGGGCAGAGATATTACATAATGCACCTTTCATTTTGACCTGACGTTGATGATGTATGTATCCCTCACTCACAACATTCAAATCCCGCCTAAAAACATACCTCTTCACCCAAGCCTATGACCTCCCCTACCCCTAGCCTCCTCTACCCCATTGCCTACTCTTCTACCCCCTGTTACATCCCCATCTTTTTCTCTCTACTTCTTCTGTCTTGTTCATTTTATCTGTATATTAATGTGTTCTGTACGTGTTGTCCCCCCTGTCTGTAAATACCCCCCCTTTTTTATTATGTTCAGCGTCTTTGGGTCACTGAAAAGCGCTATATAAATAAAAGTTATTATTATTATTATTATTATAAACCACTGCTCAGTATTTCTTTACAAATTGTTCAATCCCTGTAGTGGTCAATTTAGACAAAGACAAATATTATAAATATTATTACTACTACTACTACCACCTGCCTAGGGACTGTGATATTACATATTTATATTTGTTCAACATGTGCATTGTCCCTATTTAACACAAAAATAAAGAAATTATACCTACTACAACTACTACTACTACTACCCTTCAACTACTGCTACTACTTCTTACTAGTACTACCATTTCAATCACCTACTACCTACTTACTACAAACTTCGTACAACTACTACTGACTTCCTACTTCTTACTACTATCACTAAGTTCCTTCTACTTACTACAATCTAACTGCCTACTACTACTACTACTACTACTACTGCTACTGCTACTGCTACTGCTACTGCTGCTGCTGCTACTGCTACTGCTACTGCTACTGCTACTGCTACTGCTACTGCTACTGCTACTGCTACTGCTACTACTACTACTACTACTACGGACTTACCAGGACTAGAACAAGAGTCTACACCAGGACTTCACCAGGACTACACCAGGACTTCACCAGGACTACACCAGGACTTCACAAGGACTTCACCGGGACCAGAGTGTGTGTGACTCACGTGGGCACCATGGGTTGAAGAGCACCGTGAAGTGTCCCAGGCTGGTCTTGACTCCTCGCTCCTGGTCCAGCCTGAGGGAGTAGAGCCCGATGGGGGCATCTGCAGAGGGGCGCAGGGTCAGGAGGACGGTGTCTGCTGCAGAGGGCCCGGCCACAGCAGAGGCCGCCCACGTACTGTCCCCTGAGCCGTCCACGGAGCCATCGGACAGGTCGAAGTTCACCTCTGTGTCCGACTCTTTCCTGGGCAACGGACCTGGAACGCACACACAATGACACACACACACACACACACACACACATACACACACATACACACACACGTAAAAAAGTGTCAAAGTCAGTCAGGACTAAACATGGACCGGCCTCCTGCTGGTGCCAGAGTCAGGACTAAACATGGACCGGCCTCCTGCTGGTGCCAGAGTCAGGACTAAACATGGACCGGCCTCCTGCTGGTGCCAGAGTCAGGACTCAACATAGACCGGCCTCCTGCTGGTGCCAGAGTCAGGACTAAACATAGACCGGCCTCCTGCTGGTGCCAGAGTCAGGACTAAACATGGAGCGGCCTCCTGCTGGTGCCAGAGTCAGGACTAAACATGGACCGGCCTCCTGCTGGTGCCAGAGTCAGGACTCAACATGGACCGGCCTCCTGCTGGTGCCAGAGTCAGGACTAAACATGGACCGGCCTCCTGCTGGTGCCAGAGTCAGGACTAAACATGGACCGGCCTCCTGCTGGTGCCAGAGTCAGGACTAAACATGGACCGGCCTCCTGCTGGTGTCAGAGTTATAAGGCGTTCCACGCTGCCTGACTCCAGCGTTGCCGTAGATACGCACCAGTCTGCACAGTGATGCTGAAGCTGCTCCGCCCAGGTTTGAACTTGTCTCCGCCCGGCTTCAGACACAGCGTCACACAGAAGGGCTGCCCCCGCCGCACCACCAGGCGCTCCTCGGGGTAAAGCTCCGTGTGGTGGTTCACTCTGTTCGTGGTGAGGTTCAGGTCGCAGCGCTCGATCTCCAACACTGGCAACACAACACACACAGTACACACACAACACACACAGTACACACAACACACACACAACACACACACAACACACACAGAACACACATGTTGATGGTAAAAATATTGCAGTAGTAGTAGTTGCACTATAAAAGTAGACAGTACACTGTAGTTGTAGTAGGCTAATACACGACGGCTTTAGAAAGGCACACACAGAACACACCACAGAACACACACAGAACACGCAACAGAACATGCACAGAACACACAATATAACACACACAGAACACACACAGAACACACAACAGAACACACCACAGAACACACACAGAACACGCAACAGAACATGCACAGAACACACAATATAACACACACAGAACACCCACAGAACACACAACAGAACACACAACAGAACACACACAGAACCTGCACAGAACACACAGAGAACACACACAGAACACACACAGAACACACCACAGAACACACACACAACACACAACACAACACACATAGAACCTGCACAGAACACGATACATGACAGAACATGATAACACTGGCTCTATCAGTAGAAGTAGTAGTAGTAGTAGTAGTAGAAGTAGAAGTAGAAGTAGAACTAGTAGTAATAGTAGTAGTAGTAGTAGTAGTAGTAGTAGTAGTAGTTTAGAAGTAGTAGTAGTAGTAGAAGTAGAAGTAGTAGTAGTAGAAGTAGTAGTAGTAGTAGTAGTAGTAGTAGTAGTAGTAGTAGTAGTAGTAGTAGTAGTAGTAGTAGTAGTAGTAGTAGTAGTAGTAGTAGTAACCATCTAAGTTAAGTGACCATCTAGGGATGAGCTCCAGGTGCAGAGCAGCAGTTCAAGACGCTCCTCTGTCGCTGAACTCTCGCCCGTTCTGTTACATGTGAAGTGTTCAGATTCAAGACAGATAGAGACTGTGTGTGTCCCTCGTGTCCCTCGTGTCCCTCGTACAAATAATGCCAAAAAGTCACATCTCAGAAAAAATATTTCAGGCGTCAGACCAAATAACTTAAGGAAAATAACAATCACAAATACACAAATGAATAAACACGTAAAATGTGGACTGCTAAACATTAGAGCAATTTCCTCCAAATCGCTCTTAGTTAATGAATTAATTAGTGACTATAACATAGATCTTCTAGCTCTAACTGAAACGTGGCTTCAACAAGACGACTACGTCAGACTAAATGAGTCCACCCCACCCACCCATGTTAACTTTCAGACTGCCAGGAGCACAGGCCGAGGTGGTGGTGTGGCAGTGATCTCACACTCAAGCCTACTTATGAGCCCTAAAACTAACAATGCATTTCACTCATTTGAAAGCCTTATGCTGTCGATCACATGTCCAAATATGAAAAACCTAAAAGGAGTTTTGTTCATAGTTATCTACCGACCCCCTGGTCCCTATTCAGAGTTTTTAACAGAGTTTTCTGACTTTATATCAAACTTAGTGTTAGCCTGGGATAAAATAGTTATAGTTGGAGACTTTAATATCCACGTGAACATGAGTGATGACGCTCTCAGTAATGCCTTCAGCGCCTTGTTAGACAGCATTGGTTTCACTCAGAATGTAAATAAACCGACTCACACTCACAAGAACACTCTGGATCTTGTCCTAACGTATGGAACAGAGATTAGTGACCTCATTGTCCTCCCTCAAAACCCTATATTGTCAGATCATTTCCTAATTACCTTTCAGTTTATTCTTAAAGATCATCCAGTCCCACAAAATAAAGTTACAATGAAAAGGACAATATCTGAAAAATCTATCTCAAAATTCAAAGAAATAATAGAGCCAATATTCAGTGACATGTCATGTGATCCTGCTGAGAACAGTTTTAGTCCCAGTTTAAGTGATCAATTTGTCGACTTGACCATGAATTCTCTGAAGTCTGCTCTTGACGTTGTCGCGCCGTTAAAACAGAAGGTCATTAGGCCAAAGCGCGCCTCCCCATGGTACAACCAAGAACTGCGTTCACATAAACAAAAAGTTAGAAAGTTAGAGGGATTATTTCGTCGCTCTCACACCGAAGAATCCCTAAAAGCATGGAAAAGTTGCCTGCTGTCCTATAAGCAGGCTCTGCGTAAGGCCCAAACCAGATATTATTCAAATCTAATAGAAGTCAACAAAAGTAACACTAAATTCCTTTTCAGCACTGTAGCTAGGCTAACAAACTGTCACAGCGCAGTAGAGCCCTCAATCCCAGCTTCACTCAGCTCTGATGATTTCCTCCTATTTTTTAATAATAAAATAAAAACAATCAGAGATAAATTAGATGAAATTACCCCCGCTATTAGCCCTGAACTAGCCCAAGCTGTAAATCTAACGTCCCATATAAATCCACCTGTAAACTTAGAAAGGTTCACAGCTGTTGATCAAGCAGAGATAACTTCAGCCATTATGTCCTCTAAAAGCTCAACTTGTGTCCTAGACCCCATTCCAAGCAGACTCCTCAAAGACATTCTTCCCCTAATTATAGACCCTATTCTTAATATAATAAATACTTCACTCGAAAGTGGCTATGTTCCACAGTCCTTCAAACATGCAGTCATTAAACCTCTTCTGAAAAAGCCTAATCTAGATCCCGACCTATTGGTAAACTACAGACCTATTTCAAATCTTCCCTTCGTCTCTAAAATCCTTGAAAAAGTTGTAGTAAAACAGCTTTGTCGCCACCTGCAGGACAATAACTTATTTGAAGTTTTCCAGTCAGGGTTCAGAGCCCACCACAGCACTGAAACTGCACTAGTTAAAGTCACAAATGATTTGTTATTAGCCGCTGACGATGGACTGGTCTCAGTCCTGGTTCTGTTGGACCTCAGCGCAGCGTTTGACACCATTGACCACAACATTCTACTGCAGAGGTTAGAATGTGATGTAGGTGTTGGAGGAACAGCCCTCAGCTGGTTTAAATCCTATCTATCTGATAGGTTCCAATTTGTTAATGTAAACCAGAGCTCCTCACCAAGCTCTAAAGTAATTTACGGTGTGCCACAGGGTTCGGTACTCGGTCCAATTCTGTTTACTCTTTATATGCTGCCATTAGGCAACATTATCAGAAAGCATGGCATTAACTTCCACTGCTATGCAGACGACACTCAGCTGTATTTATCAATGAAACCTGATCAGAGTGATCAAGTAGACAGACTTAGTACTTGTGTGAAGGAGATAAAAACCTGGATGACACTAAACTACCTGCTTCTTAACCCTGAAAAAACCGAGGTCATTGTGCTTGGCCCTAAGCATCTACGAGACGGTCTATGTGAGCAGATAGTCACACTGGACAATGTCAGTGTAGCCTCCAGTTCTACTGTAAGAAACCTTGGAGTCTTATTTGACCAGGAGCTCTCATTTAAAGCTCATATAAATCAAGCTTGTAAAACAGCCTATTTCCATTTGCGCAACATCGCCAAAATCAGAAGAATCCTGCCTAAAAGTGATGCCGAAAAACTTATCCATGCATTTGTAACGACTAGATTAGACTACTGTAACTCCCTGCTTGCAGCGTGTCCTAAAAGCTCCATAAAAAGCTTTCAACTGGTTCAAAATGCAGCAGCAAGATTACTAACAGGAACAAAAAGAAGAGAGCACATTACGCCGGTGCTGAAGTCTCTTCACTGGCTCCCCGTCGAGTCTAGAATCAAATTCAAAATTCTACTCTTGACCTACAAAGCCATAAATGACATGGCCCCATCCTACCTCAAAGATGCTATAGAACCATATCATCCAAACAGAGCTCTTCGCTCTCAGAATGCCGGCCTTCTGGTGGTGCCAAGAGTCTCTAAAAGTACTGTAGGAGGGAGAGCGTTTAGCTACCAAGCTCCTGTGTTATGGAATCAGCTCCCGACCCATGTTAAATATGCTGACACAGTCTCTTCATTTAAGTCCAGGCTTAAAACGTTCCTCTTCGAAATCGCTTATGGTCAGAGTAGTTAGGAACAGAAAGATAAACCCACAGCTTCAGCTACGCTGCCCTAGGAGTAACTATGCTGGGGGAAGTATGACAGCTTGAGCACTATCCTCTTCTTCTTCTGACTACTTATGCTATCAAACAATATTTATTTTTTGATTCCACTTGCAAACTGTTCACCGCCTTCTTTTCTTTCTCTCACTCCTGAGGACCTGTGGACCCAGATGCCCCTCCCCTGGTGAAGTGGTCCCTGCCCTGTGTGGACGGTCCCTCATCTGCCTGAAGAGTGGCTCCAGTTCGCCTCAGTCGGTCCCTCATCTGCCTGAAGAGTGGGTCCAGCTCGCCTCCGACGGTCCCTCTTCTGCCTGAAGAGTGGGTCCAGCTCGCCTCCGACGGTCCCTCTTCTGCCTGAAGAGTGGGTCCAGCTCGACTCAGACGGTCCCTCATCTTCCTGAAGAGTGGGTCCAGCTCCAGTCTCCTCGTGTCCGTCTGTCCGTCTGTGAGAGTCGGATCTCTCCTTCACTGGAACTCCTCCAGGTTTCTACGCTTTTTTCCCAAAGAGGTTTTTTTTGTAGTTTTTCCTAGCCGAGAAGGAGAGTCTAAGGACAGAGGACCCTGGGACATCGTCCCTCGCCACCACAGACATTGTCTGACTTCATCGCCACCACAGACATTGTTGATTCATTTCTCCCTGTGGCCCTCAGAGGCAACTGTTGTTGTGATTTTGGGCCTTACAAAAATAAATTGATTTGATTTGATTTGATTTAGTAGTAGTAGAAGTAGAAGTAGTAGTAGTAGAAGTAGTAGTAGTAGTAGTAGTAGTAGTAGTAGTAGTAGTAGTAGTAGTAGTAGTTTAGAAGTAGTAGTAGTAGTAGAAGTAGAAGTTGTAGTAGTAGAAGTAGTAGTAGTAGTAGTAGTAGTAGTAGTAGTAGTAGAAGTAGTAGAAGTAGTAGTAGTAGAAGTAGAAGTAGAAGTAGAACTAGTAGTAGTAGTAGTAGTAGTAGTAGTAGTAGTAGTAGTTTAGAAGTAGTAGTAGTAGTAGTAGAAGTAGAAGTTGTAGTAGTAGTAGTAGTAGTAGTAGTAGTAGAAGTAGTAGAAGTAGTAGTAGTAGAAGTAGAAGTAGAACTAGTAGTAGTAGTAGTAGTAGTAGTAGTAGTAGTAGTAGTAGAAGTAGTAGTAGTAGAAGTAGTAGTAGTAGAATGACCATAAAACTGCGTACATTCACCGAATAACAGGTAAAATACACAAAAACGGCACAAAAAAGCTGAATAAATGAATCGATCGCTCCAAAAACTGCGGCTCACTCACTTTGTGTCTTCTGCTTTCTAATGTTCACACACTTTTTAAAGACGTGTCACAACGACGTGTCCGATTGTCTTTAAAAAGAACCTAAGCGTGTGGATTCATCTGAAGAAGACAAGATGAACGTTGTTGGAGTCATAAAATATGACTCACCACAATAAGTCTCCTTCAACTGATTAATCGACTAAACGATCAAACGTGCTTAAAATGAGAGGGCGATACACAACCTGAACATCTGTTTTGATCTTATTTTCTGCTACAGGTTTCTATGTGTATTTTTGGAAATATAAATGCAGATGGTCAGTTTATTGTCCAGCCTGCTCCTTAAAGATCTTTTATTATTTCATATAATCCACAGAGATTTATATGGGATATTTTTATAAGTTAAAAGGTAAGTTTCTTTGAATGCAGTTTTCTCCCACAGAGACATAACCATTTTTTTTAATCTATAAAAAAATAAAGATATCCAAAATTCCCTCTGCATTTTTTGTATAATATCAATTGCTTATCAAAATAAAGACATCAAATTGAAATCTGTCCAGTTGTGTGACTTTTTTATTTTTTGATGTCCTAAATATGTGCAGTTTGGGCCATTTTACATATAAAATACTTTTTGAATGTATGAAAATATTACATGAAAACTTAATAACACATTTTTCTTACATTTGAATAAACATAAATGTACAGAAGAATATCTCTAAATGTAAGTTATTTTCACCTGCTTAATAATAATAAACCATTTATCATTTATCTCAGTATTATGAATAGATAAAGTGTCATTTCCACACATGTCTGCCTTTCTCACTTCAGATATTTTAACCTCAACACTATCGAGTACCAGATATACTCTGCACACGCCTGTTATAAGTAGTGTGGAGTATCAAATATCAGCAGTACTTCCTGGCACATACATCACACTTTCATTCACTCAGAGTCTCTTACCGGGGCCCATGTTTGCAGCAGGCGTGAGGCGAGTGTCTCCTGAAGGACGCAAAGTTCAGGACTGAACTTGAAAGTCTGGACAGATGATTTTGAGTGTCTGAAACCTGATCAGGGCGCCCCCGTGTGGTGTGACCGTGTGCTGCATCACCGCCCTGTCTGTTTTTAGACTTACTGCTTCCTCTGAACTCCTCTGAGCTGGTGTCAGGCGAGGTGCGCTCTACCCACACCAGAGTCATGTGTCACTCATGATATTACAGCTGAAACGCACCAGAATACATTACATCACCCTCCATTTATGCTTTGGATATAGTCACCTTTAGGTTGTTACGTATGTTTTACACGTTTAAAGTGGGTTGGGGGCAGCGCTGAGCATTTCTGCTGAGGCTGGTTTAGTGCTGGTTTAGTCCTGGTTTAGTCCTGGTTTAGTCCTGGTTTAGTGCTGGTTTAGTCCTGGTTTAGTCCTGGTTTATTCCTGGTCTAGTCTTGGTTTAGTCCTGGTCCTGGGCTAGTCCTGGTCTAGTCCTGGTTTAGTCCTGGTTTAGTCCTGGTCTAGTCCTGGGATAGTCCTGGTTTAGTCCTGGTTTAGTCCTGGTTTATTCCTGGTCTAGTCTTGGTTTAGTCCTGGTCTAGTCTTGGTTTAGTCCTGGTCCTGGGCTAGTCCTGGTCTAGTCCTGGTTTAGTCCTGGTTTAGTCCTGGTCTAGTCCTGGTTTAGTCCTGGTTTAGTCCTGGTCTAGTCCTGGGATAGTCCTGGTTTAGGCCTGGTTTAGTCCTTGTTTAGTCCTGGTTTTGTCCTTGTTTAGTCCTGGTTTTGTCCTTGTTTAGTCCTGCTTTAGTCCTGGTTTAGAGCTTGTATTACAATACAAGTTTTTAGAACAGAAAATAACCGACAATTTTGAATTTCTCGAGTAGAAATGTCCGTTAGCTGGGCTTATGTATGGATTTACATTATGCATTACAAAAGCATGGGATGTTCCACAGTAACGCATTAAACATATATATCTCTAGCTGAAGCCAATTTGCCAAGTAGCATGTCAGATACTTTTGTAACAATCAAGAAACAAGAGCTGGAAACCTTCTCTGATCACATCAATGCGGTGGACCCACATATCAGGTTTACAAGAGAAGACGCTAAGGAGAATCGCTTGGCCTTTCTTGATTGTTCCACGATCAGAGGAGAGGACGGGAAACTCCAAATAGAAGTATATAGGAAACCTACACACACGGACCAGTATCTGCTCTTTGGTTCCAACCACCCACTACAGCACAAGCTGGGAGTGATCAGAACCTTACAACACAGAGCTCAAGGTGTGCCCACCAGCTCAGAGGGCAAGAAGAAAGAGGAAAAACATGTCCGAAATGCCCTCTCAGCCTGTGGTTACCCCGCTTGGGCCCTCAACAGAGTGAAGAGAACCAAGAAGCAGGACAAAAGGGAAACTGAACAGAGAAGGAAGGGTGTTTCTATCCCTTATGTGTCTGGCCTGTCGGAAAAACTGCAGAGAATTTTTAGACAACACGAAGTCCCTGTTTATTTTAAACCAGGAAACACTTTAAGACAAAAACTGGTTCACCCTAAGGACAAGTTGCCGACTCAAAAACAGAGCAATGTAGTTTATTCGATCCAATGCAGTGAAGAAAGCTGTAAAGAACGTTACATAGGTGAGACGAAACAGCCTCTACACAAGAGGCTCTATCAGCACAGAAGAAATACAAGTTCAGGACCTCAGAGCGCCGTGCATCTCCATCTTGAAGCCTCTAATCACTCGTTTGAAGACGGTGAGGTGAAGGTTTTAAGCAGGAGAAAAGATGGTTTGAAAGAGGAGTCAAGGAAGCTATTTTTGTTAAAAAAGAAAGACCTTCTTTAAACAGAAATGGAGGGCTAAGGTTTAATCTTCCTGTTATTTATAATGGGTTACTGAACCCCTGGAAAGGTAGAGGACCAGGACCAGGACATTTAGATGCTAATCAGGTACTCAGGGTGGTTGAGCCAGGGTCTCACAAAGACAAAGAGGATTCTAATGGGCCATTAAAGTCTGAATAGGCTAGCTCGGTAGATACAAGGGGGGAGTTTCTGTTGAAACAAACAACTCTTGCTACTTCAGGAAGGCTCCGCCCAATGGGCGGGTCTTACCACAGAACAGTATTAATATCGGAGTTCTCGATCTAAATTCTTTTATTGACAATGACTCTTGGATGAGAGTCGAAACGTCTAATTTTTCAAACTGAGTCCAGATGACTACAACTGAAGCTTTTTCTACTAAGCGACCAAAATCTGCTTTAGAACAGTAATAGTTTTATATGTTCCCATCTATATATTCATGTACTTCTATAATACATTTTGTTCATATTTCTAAGAAAGTAAAACTATGTGTGAATGATCCTAACCCTACATTTATATGTACTTATAATTGTGCAGCAAATAAAAACTCAACACGTGTTTTAGTCCATAAATTATGTAATTCAATTACAATATATTACTGTATTTCAACAAAAAAACAAAATGTCAAAAATCCAAACAAATATTCTAATAAATCATACATTTTGAGTTAAAACAAAGTCTGCAGTTTGTGTGAAAAATGTAAAAGTGTTTACAGCCTCTTCATGTCCAGACTCCTCCAGAGAACAAGTGAAACAGATGAAAGTCTTGGACAAACGGCACAAACAATGAAAAATAATAAGAAAAAACACAAATAAAAACTACATTTGGACGATAAATGTCCAACCAGAAAGTCTCAAATGTGGAACTAGTTTTGTTTTTTGTGAAAATGTGAAATGTAAATCATAATATTAGCTGGAAAAAAAAACATCTACAAAATAAATCTTAATTAGCCTTAATAAAGCAAGATTAATTGATAATGAACAAATAGTTTAAGATTGATTCAGGCTTAGTAAGTAATTAATTAGGAGGTTAGGGTATTAATAAATGAATAAAGTCAAAAATATAATTAAGAAAAAAATAAATATGGAGCGGATATGAGGTGAAAAGTTAAATAATGCTTGGTGTACTTTTTTACTATATGCAGTACTTTATATTCTGTATTGTATGTTTATATTTTTATTCTATCTATATGTATACTATTTGAACAGTTTGAATCTCCGCCCACAGACGCAGAGAAGCTGATTCAAACTGTTTGTATAGAGAATAAAACGTTACAAATAAAAACTAGCTCTTGACATTTGTCGCCTGTCTGCACCCGCTCTCTCCCCCGCTCATGCCACGACTATGCTCCCAAATGGGTCGAGTCGGGGGGCGGGGCAGATAAAACAATGCAGGGGACTTTAATGTGTCTTTAATGCAGGAGAATAAAGATGAATGAATCACTGTAAATACTGTAAACGAGAGGAAAACGATCAAAATATGGTTCAAAATCTCTTAAAAGTCCAATTTTTGCACAATATAAAGACAAGGCAGGAGTGGGAGTGGTCTCGCCCTTTTGAAAATGCATTAAACACTTGCGCAGCAGGAATAAAACACCGTCATAACATTTATCTTAAGGAAATAGCAAAACATCCAAAACGAGACACAGAAACATGCACAGTTCAGATGAAGCCGAGAGATTAAACTGCAAATATACATCAAAAACTGTTGCAGTAAAAGGAAGAAACGACAGTTCTGACACAAAGAGGCGTCTGAGTCAGTGTGAACACGTCTGTATGAAGAACACGTCTGTAGAACACGTCTGTATGAAGAACACGTCTGTATGAAGAACACGTCTGTAGAACACGTCTGTAGAACACGTCTGTAGAACACGTCTGTAGAACACGTCTGTAGAACACGTCTGTAGAACACGTCTGTATGAAGAACACGTCTGTATGAAGAACACGTCTGTAGAACACGTCTGCAGAACACGTCTGTAGAACACGTCTGTATGAAGAACACGTCTGTATGAAGAACACGTCTGTAGAACACGTCTGTATGAAGAACACGTCTGTAGAACACGTCTGTATGAAGAACACGTCTGTATGAAGAACACGTCTGTAGAACACGTCTGCAGAACACGTCTGTAGAACACGTCTGTATGAAGAACACGTCTGTATGAAGAACACGTCTGTAGAACACGTCTGTATGAAGAACACGTCTGTAGAACACGTCTGTAGAACACGTCTGTATGTAGAACACGTCTGTATGAAGAACACGTCTGTATGAAGAACACGTCTGTAGAACACGTCTGTAGAACACGTCTGTATGAAGAACACGTCTGTATGAAGAACACGTCTGTATGAAGAACACGTCTGTATGAAGAACACATCTGTATGAAGAACACGTCTGTAGAACACGTCTGTAGAACACGTCTGTATGAAGAACACGTCTGTATGAAGAACACGTCTGTAGAACACGTCTGTATGAAGAACACGTCTGTATGAAGAACACGTCTGTAGAACACGTCTGTAGAACACGTCTGTAGAACACGTCTGTAGAACACGTCTGTATGAAGAACACGTCTGTATGAAGAACACGTCTGTAGAACACGTCTGTAGAACACGTCTGTAGAACACGTCTGTATGAAGAACACGTCTGTAGAACACGTCTGTATGAAGAACACGCCTGTAGAACACGTCTGTATGAAGAACACGTCTGTATGAAGAACACGCCTGTAGAACACGTCTGTATGAAGAACACGTCTGTATGAAGAACACGCCTGTAGAACACGTCTGTAGAACACGTCTGTATGAAGAACACGTCTGTAGAACACGTCTGTATGAAGAACACGTCTGTCAGAAGAACACGTCTGTAGAACACATCTGTATGAAGAACACGTCTGTAGAACACGTCTGTAGAACACGTCTGTAGAACACGTCTGTATGAAGAACACGTCTGTATGAAGAACACGTCTGTCAGAAGAACACGTCTGTATGAAGAACACGTCTGTCAGAAGAACACGTCTGTATGAAGAACACGTCTGTAGAACACGTCTGTCAGAAGAACACGTCTGTATGAAGAACACGTCTGTATGAAGAACACGTCTGTCAGAAGAACACGTCTGTAGAACACGTCTGTATGAAGAACACGTCTGTAGAACACGTCTGTATGAAGAACACGTCTGTAGAACACGTCTGTGAGAAGAACACGTCTGTAGAACACGTCTGTCAGAAGAACACGTCTGTAGAACACGAATATAAAAACCACTGTGAATATCAAGTCAATCGTCCTCTGCTCCTCTGACCCTTTCCTCTTATAAAATCTCACCTTGAGTTGACGATCTTTAAACTTCAGTTGATTTTCCAATGACGCTTTTATCTCCCTAAAAAACAAAACATGTCATAGTTTTATACATCGTTGCTCAGGCTTTCAAAAATATGGGAAACACTTTATTTAGGTGACTCTAACCATCTGCTCTACCTGGACACAGCAGGCTCTGAGGTCCCTGTAGCTGCATTACCTGGACACAGCAGGCTCTGAGGTCCCTGTAGCTGCATTACCTGGACACACGACAGGCTCTGAGGTCCCTGTAGCTGCATTACCTGGACACAGCAGGCTCTGAGGTCCCTGTAGCTGCATTACCTGGACACACGAAAGGCTCTGAGGTCCCTGTAGCTGCATTACCTGGACACACGACAGGCTCTGAGGTCCCTGTAGCTGCATTACCTGGACACACGGCAGGCTCTGAGGTCCCTGTAGCTGCATTACCTGGACACAGCAGGCTCTGAGGTCCCTGTAGCTGCATTACCTGGACACATGGCAGGCTCTGAGGTCCCTGTAGCTGCATTACCTGGACACATGGCAGGCTCTGAGGTCCCTGTAGCTGCATTACCTGGACACAGCAGGCTCTGAGGTCCCTGTAGGTGCATTACCTGGACACATGGCAGGCTCTGAGGTCCCTGTAGCTGCATTACCTGGACACAGCAGGCTCTGAGGTCCCTGTAGCTGCATTACCTGGACACAGCAGGCTCTGAGGTCCCTGTAGGTGCATTACCTGGACACATGGCAGGCTCTGAGGTCCCTGTAGCTGCATTACCTGGACACATGGCAGGCTCTGAGGTCCCTGTAGCTGCATTACCTGGACACGGCAGGCTCTGAGGTCCCTGTAGCTGCATTACCTGGACACACAGCAGGCTCTGAGGTCCCTGTAGGTGCATTACCTGGACACATGGCAGGCTCTGAGGTCCCTGTAGCTGCATTACCTGGACACGGCAGGCTCTGAGGTCCCTGTAGCTGCATTACCTGGACACGGCAGGCTCTGAGGTCCCTGTAGCTGCATTACCTGGACACACGGCAGGCTCTGAGACTTGTGCACTTGTGCTGCGCCTCTCCTGGACAGGGCGGGGGAGCTGGGGGTCCTCAGGATGGGGGTCCTGCACAGCGAGCCCCGGCGGGAGAGGAAAGACGAGGAGGAGTCCACCACCTCGGCCCCCAGCGCAGACAGACAGCTCTGGTCCGAGCTGAAGACCGGAGCACAGTCCCCCGACGACTCGGTGCTGTCCACTACAGCAAACGCAACATCAGGTTTGAGCTCGCGAAGAACCAACGAGTCCAGATTTACAGCAGAGAACTATTAGCTCACAAAGAGTACTATTTGAAGGCCTGAAATTCTTCTGATGAAGGGGGTTTTCACACTGTAGGAACCTTTTCTTAAGTTCTTGGTTTCTATTTGATGCATGTTTGCAAAGAGCAGGAACCATGGTCTTAGTTCTTGGTACTGTTATGTGTGAAAAGACCTTTGGACACCACTTTTCCTCATTAATTATAGACTGTACTTACAAATGTTTGTCACAGCTTTAAGAGATTAAAGTGAGTTTCATCTTCAGGGTAAAGCTATCAACAACTAGCATGCTAACAGCACACTTCGTGCCCTCGACCCTCAGAGCTTCTAAGAGAGTAAAACATGTTCCTGACTCATGGTTCCCAATCAGGTACAGGCCCTTTCATGACACTAAGGTTGTGGTGGAGTTATACAGATACCACCATAAAGGTCAGAACATACATAATGCTAACTCTGTGACCTGGTATTTCCCAACGTGTGCTTTAGAGACTCCTGAAACAGACGGTGAATCAGATGACACACATTTGCGGACACGCTCCTGACAGAGTCCATCCTTTTCCCTTCTCTTCCTGTGTGAAATGCACGTGTGGTAGTGGTGAGTACTGCACTCACACAGCGGGGCTCTCCAGCTCTCACGGCGCTGCCGGAGGTGCTGGTGCAGATGGAGGTTGTTCAGCTCGTTCTCGGCCACAGCTTCTGGGGTGGAACACCCCAGCCCCCCGACGCCCGGCTCCGCCCCGGGACAGGAGCTTCCGCGGTAACCGGCAGGAGGGAGGGACCCGCGGCCGGACGAGGACGAGGATTGGCTGAGGGTGGTGGAGGCGGTGCTTCCGGAGCCTATGGAGTTAGGGCGGGGGACTAGAGCCCTGTGTGAACAACAGGCCACAGGGACTGACCACACAGAGCCACAGCGTTAGCGACGTCACTGGACACGTTTGACCCAAATCATCGTATTGCAAACAATGTACAGTTGATATTGGGACAAACACGTAATAAATTGTTGAACGTATTGCATATGCTTCCGTGGTAATAGTGCTGTGCAGGTCGAGGAGCCTTACTTCTTCCCGGCAGAGCGCAGTTCACCGCGCGGTCACAGATGGCAGCGTCGCTCGGCTGGATGTCCAGAAACGGTTTGTGTCCGATTCCCATGAACACTCTCTCCTGTAAACGCATCTCTGAAAACACAAGAGTCACAATAAAATCATGATATCATTATTCATGTTTAAAGGGACAATGTGTAGAATATGTCTATCAGTTTGACTCAATCTTGTTTGAGGTGATCAGAGAGGGTTCCGCCGTTCATCACAGAAACATAGTGATGCATTTACACTTTAGCAAAGGCAGATCTGGCCCTCCTGGGTCGGGTGCGCGGGGCGGCTGTAGTGTATCCTAGCTCTGATCTTCCACGTCGCTGGCAAACACCAGGCAAACACGCTCCAACACTGAACCAAATGAACCAAATGCTTTGACCTGATCTAAACTGCACTAATCTGAATTCATGACTAAATAAATAATCAAATCTGAATCAAAATCACAGTTTTTATGATTGGCAAACTGAAATAGATTCAATAAGTTATTTATATGATAGTGATAGTGAACTAGTTATTTAAAGTTATTATCAAATATAGATAATTATTACTTTTAATCATATTGTATTTGTTTAGCAGGTCGTGTCACAGCATGTTTGAATTTTCAATGGAAACAGTTTTCAAACTAAACACAAAGTAGATTTCAGTTTCATTCTCGGCCACACGTCGCCTGTTTATCTCATGACACATGGATCACAGGGGAATTTACTGCCACTTGTGGTCAGTTTGTGGTCAGTTTGTGGTGGTGCCGCCTCACTCACATCACAATCTTTACCATGTGACCCAGACCAAATCATCATGTGAAATGTGCGACGTGTCACACACACACACACACACACAGCATTGACCACAGTGATGTCATCGCTGTGTAAAGACCCGTTATTTAAATGGACCTGGAAGGAAGTGAAGACTTCCAAAGGAGACGTTGTTAAAGAAGGAATCATTATTTATGGAATAAAACCTGGCACAATGTTTACTTGTTTTTTGATGATAAATGTTATGGGATTGTTGGGAATCAAGCAAGTAACTGCATAGTTTGCATCAACAACAAAAAATACTATCAACATTTGTTATTCATTATTTCTAAAATAGTGCCTCATCATTCAGTAATATCAGCCCTTGCCCTTCATCTTAACATAATCTAAAACGATTATATCTGATATATTCTAACAGAACACAAGCTTTAATCCAGCCTTTAGAAAAGTTTCAGACAAAATGAAACAATAATGGAGACTTACTATGATAAAAAATGTAAAGGAATACAGAATAGGAAAGTGTGAAAGTTTATTTTACTCTATTTAAGATTAAACATTTTACAGCCTAAGGGCATTATGTGTTCACACTTATTCTACACATTTTAAAATAGATTTGATCATTATTTTAGAAAGAAACTATAACAAGAAATTACTTTACAGCAATATTTCTTTGTTTACAATGTACAAAAGTGTTTAAAAGAACAATATAAAATATTGGCCGAATATCGGTTATCGGACCAAAGCTTCCTCATAACATTGGTGTCGCATCGGCCTAGAATGTCCATATCAGTCCATCCCTAGATGAAAATGATAAATAATAATGCTCCTCCTTTACACACGTATTTATGTAGGTCTTCTTGAAGTGAGGTATAGCACGACATTGTCCTCTCCAAAGGTCCCATGTACACATCTGCAGTGTCCTTCAGCAGGAGCAGGCTGTACCTCGGCTGTGGTTGGCCTGGTTCCACAGGATCCTCTCCAGGTCCAGGGTCCAGGCCCGTTTGACCTCCACACTGGCGGCCCGCAGCGTGTACGTGTCCTCCGACTTCCTCCGACGGAACCAGATCTCGAAGCACAGGCCGCTCAGGGACGAGTTGTGGGTCATGCCTATGTCGCTGGTCTGCGAGAGGAGAAGAAAGAGTCAAACGTGCCATCGGAAAGGAACGCTACGTGTTAGCGTCAGCGGGCTACGTAAACGTCTTAGAACCATCCAACCGTGTGCGTTCTGCAGCGCTCTGACTTGTTTACTGTACATTCAAGTGCTTTTATCTTAGCAAGTTGTGATTTTGATGTAACCTATTATAAAATGAGCAGTGTTTAATGGAGCTAACAGTGAGGTTTGTTGTTGTTAGCCTACTCAAGCTAGCTAGCCAACGGGATCAGCCCTATGTTCCCCGAAACCTGGGTTAGGATTCGGGTTTGTGTTAGGGTTATGTGCTGCAATATTTTATGCTGTAAAACCATACATTTATGCACAATTATTGGGGATGTGGAACCTGAACCAGTAGCCTATGCTAGTATTAGCATAGTTCCCCCGTTCATTGAAAAGGGGGAACATCGGTACCGGGGAACATAGGTAGCGGGGAATATAGGTACGCACCCCTAGCCAAAACAGGTATTTAATTAAACAATAGTGTCATGTCTTTTATACTTTGTTATTGTACTTGATTTGAATGTGTAGGTAGTTTTACTTTACTTGTTCACATTTCTAGCGGCTTTTTACTTCTGCTCCTTAGTTTTTTTGCATAAGTATCTTTACGTTCTACTCTTTTACGTAATCAAAATGGGCTTGTTACCTAAAACTTTTTTGGTCCGTGGCAGACTCACGCACGACCCGTGGGCAGACCTGTGGGTCAAGTGCACCTAAAACAGGGGCATGAACTCGTGAAGCAAAGGGACAGAGAAGCGCGAGCAAAAGGGGGAATATTAGAACAGGCTCAAGGTGAAGTCCACTTTTGACCCGATCGTTCATGTCCTGAGTTCCGAGGAGCACACAAACATAAGTGACATCCTCGTGGGTGAGTGTGAGACCTTGAAGGACTGCTTGTAGACGTAGACGTCGTTGCCCACGTCGGTCTTCTTGGTCTTGCTGAAGAGGATGAGCTCTTCAAACAGGAACACGCGGCGCACACACTTCTTCTTCCTGAACGTCACAGTGAACTCGTCCTGACGGATCAGCTGGCCCTGCTCCTTCAAGTTCACCTGCAATGGAGTTTCAAAACCACGTCCTTATACTTGGAACCAAACAGATTCAGATTGTATCCACTGCACCTGAAACCAGTTCTGTCCTTTTTATACATATTACTTTACTTTAGTGGGACAAATCCAGGCTAAAGGTAAATGTTATTTCCTATTTTCACAATTATCAGAGCTAACAAACATTAGCATGCTAACTTTAGAAGCATGTTTAGAGGCAGACAGCACACAGCAGTCTAATTCTGACCCAAAGAGCAGATTTACAATGTTTCTGAAATGGAGAAAAACAGATTTGACTTAATTACATGAACAAAACTGGGTAAAGCCACTTTTGAACTTGTTCAGGCAGAATTGCGGCTCTTTTCGTTTGTGTGGGACTGATGCCTGTCACAGTAAACAGCTGCTCCCTTTTCACATAAACCACACAGTTGGCAGATTTTGAGCCTGGATGCCCTTCCTTTGCCTGAGTGTCCACCGATCATGAAGCTGCAGGTTAGCTTTCTATTGTTATAGAAAGGAATTAAGAAACGATATAAATCTGTCCGTGTACTGATCCCTTAATAATAACACAACGCTCCGTGTGTTTCCTGCAGAAATGTAGATTCAGAAGTTCAGACTTCTGAATGATCTATATATGAATATGAGTAGATTTATATTGAGCCGAAGCATGTATATGTTACTATTAACCCTACTATTCCTTTAAATAATAGTAAGCTTAACTTTGTGATGATTTATTCACTAAATATGAATTTTTCAGCCATGTTCAGCTCTGCCTCGTAGTTATTTGTCTTTGTTCTGTGTTTAACTGCTTAAAATACTGATCATTAATCACAAAAGCACTTCAGAATAATACGAAACAAAATAACTCTCTAAGCTTGATAAAACAGATCATATAAGTAGAACTAAGAGTGCCACTTACGTCACAGTCCCTGATGGCGTCCATAGTGAGCAGGTCGTTGCCGTGTCTCATCTGGAAACGGACCAGGTCAGCTGCAGCCTGAATGTCTGCCCTCTCTCGCTCCCTCTCTGCTCTGGTGTACTCGGGCACATACACACTGGGTCCACACAAGGACGAGCCCACCAGGGACAGCATGTCCTGCAGCAGCAGACTGTACTTACTGATCCTCTGGATGGGCCGCAGGAGGTAGGAGGACAGGTCCATGTGGTCCCCCAGCTCCTGCTGCTTCTTCTGAGGGAGAACAATAGAAGCCATTAAAAATAAAAATAACAAATAAAATATCACATTTCTGTCAAATATAGGCTATAGAATCTATTATTTAATTAATTTCACGTCATCTTTATTATCATTCTATATTTATTCTATAGACCTGCTTTAAGATGAGTGCTATCGTGTGCGTAGAGAGCACTCATCTTCATGTAGACTAGCACAGCTCCTAAGATGACATCACAGCATTCTTTTGTCTCAATCATGTAAAATAACAATAAAAAGTGTGTTCGGAGAGCAACAGAGGAAAAATGGCCTTTGTCACCAATGGTCAGGTTCAGAGTTTATAGCTTTTCATTCGAGATAATAGAAGGAGATAGGTGCCTTGATGCAACCAGATTTAATATTTATAGTTATTTTCAGTGATACATATATTTAAAAACAGCAGACATGAGCAGACCTTGAAGATGTCGTGGCGTCTGTGGAGAATCAGCACATCAGACTTGGGCTTGTTCTTACTGTAGAGAGCGTACAGGCCAAAGCTCTCACTCTGAGGAGACACGTGGGGCACATGTTACTTTTGAACAAAGTCAAACAAAGCTCAGAATGATACAATTAAATGCACAAAAATAAAACAAAAGACACAATTTCAGCCCTGTTTGTTCATCATAGCAGTGGAGTGTGACTTGGGTTCCACAGGGGACAGTTTGACTCCAGTGTTCTTCATCTTGTATACACGCACGTATTCATGTGGTTCAAGTTAGTGCAGCTAGACGTGTTCCAAATGATCAGTATATTGTGATACTATGTGTGTTTATGGCAGCTGTTTTGTGTGATACTTGAACTTCATCATTTGCAGGCACATTTTAGAACATTCCTGATGCATTGTTAAAATATTGTTACCCAGATAATGCAAACTTTTTTTAATCAAAATTGCCAATCCGAAGTCTTTTCCGAAGCACAACTAAACATATTCATACGTCTGAGCTGCAACGATGCGCATTGTGCACGTGCCACAATGTGAAATTCAAAGATGCGCGTGCTGCAAACAATATCAAAATGACTCTTCTCTCATAAATGCTTAAGTGCATTCAACCTGCTTGATACTGAGCAGTCAGAAACTATATCTCTGTGATACAAACGCCCTTTGTTCGTGGGATGCTGGAAGGGGCGGGGTTACACACAAGCCCTTTTTTGTAATAAATAAATGCCTTTAGACTACAATTGTGCAATTTAAGGGTCAGCTTAAAACCTTTTTATTTAGTCAAGCCTTTTAATTGCATTTGTTTTAGGGACTGATTTTATTGTATATTGGTGTATATGTATTGCTCACTGTATGTTTTAATCTGTGTTTTGTGAAGCACTTTGTGACCTCTGTCTGTGAAAGGTGCTATACAAATAAAATGTACTTACTTACTTTCTATTTACCTCTGCATGCTTACAATAATAATCTTAAAAGACAAAATGTATTACATCTTGTTTCCAAAGTTGAACCTTTTAATCAATTTACTTATCTTGTGAAATTGTGCACCGAACTGAGTTGTACCAATATAATAATTAAAAAAATAGAGCAATCAAACCATTTTATTTCATGTGACATATTTCGGATTGATGCGTTATTGTGTTTTTAGGATAACACTGATTTTGCAATATTAAAATCCCTCTTCCCAGCTGATAGAGTGCATTCAAAATGAACATACACTTTCCCGTTAAAAATAACCACTGCGGCGGTAAATGACTCGATAGACTCACGTATCGGAGGAAGCATCGTGCCACCAGCGCGGGCTCACCCTGGCACGCCTCCAGCTCGGGCAGGAAGTAGTGGCTGTGGAAGTCAAAGAGCTTCTCCAGGTTCCCAAAGATAATGGCCCTCTTCCCGCGCAGGTCCTGGGGCACGTCGGGCCGGTCCAGCAGGGGGAGGTAGTGAGTGAGGATATACCCCAGGGAGCGCACATACTCTCGCTCAGTGTACAGCAGCTCCTCCAGGACGCGCTGCAGACGGCTGGAGAGGAACACAGGACGACTGTGTGTTAAACAGTATATTGAGAACATTAAACTGCACAAATATAGTGGAGAGTGGAGTGATTACCTGCAGTCCTTCATTGAAAGCTTTGAGACAGAAAAAGCGCACACAGGCCAATGAGAGTTTGCGGGCATTTTGACTTTGACAAATAAGGAAACATGCTAACTTTATTTACTCTAAACCTCCTCCTCAAAATGGGATACATCATTGATACACTAAGATGACCAAAGGGAGTAGGAAGACGTTTTTAAAAGGTCTGAAAAATCCTGTATGTTTGGTCTCTCTCGCTCTGAAGTCTGAAGAATAAAGTCTAAAGAATGAAGGAGAAGAAGATGATGACAAATTACCTATTTGAATAGAAGTTTTATTAGCACGTCACTCTTTAGCGCATGTGGCCTTTCATTGTTTGTGCACAGACATTATTTTGAGATATAAAACATTAAATACTATAGTTTAAAGCAGACATATTATTATTTTGTCTGGTTCTTAGTATTGAACTATAACTGATTTATTGATATAGAACAACTTTGTGATTGGAACAGAACAGGTCCAATGACAATGGTTAAAAACACGCCAGGCTCCACGTGTGTCGTGAGTTCGAATTCTGGTTCTGACCATTTGCTGCATGTCCTCCCTTCTCTTTCATTCCCATTTCAGGCTGAGCTGTCCTGTCTAAAGGGGCACGAGTGTTACATTTCAGGCAAAGCAATAGCATTTTCTTGAGACAAGCAGGTAACGGACCGTCAACTAGAAAATGTAGTACACTTTTAAAATAGTTAGGTAGTTTAACTGCTGGACTCACAGTGAGTGGCTTGAGCTGTCGGCCGCACACAGACCCGGCTCGTACGTGCTGATGGGCAGACTGGAGCTCCCCCTGGTCATCCCGGCCGCCCCTCTCTGGCTCAGGCACGACTCGTCCGAACTGAAGCTGCCGTGTCTGGACAGTTGGTACCTCTGTGCCTCCTGGAGAATACGACAGGACGGGGAGGAGGCAGTGCCCCCGGTGGACCCTCCGGTACTACAGGAGTCCTCGCTCACAGAGCGGCCCAGGCCCAGTCCTCGGCTCCAGGGGAACCACTGACATCCCACGTTGTGAGCCTGGGACAGGGCTGCAGTGTCCCTCTCACTGCGGGCCCGCGCCGCCTGCCTCCGACGTGACTCTCTGTCCGACTTTTTCACAGACCTGAAGACACAAAGGCCAGAACATAATCATTCTTACCTAGTAACTATTAGGCTAGATTCTCTGTAAATATGAGTCGGATTGTAATAAAACTGCAGTTTGCAGCTTAACATACAGAGAACATGACCGGGCAGCCCCTACTGTCCCCTCTGTGTGAGTTGATTTACCTGTCTTCCCTCCTGACTGTCACCAGTTTAGACGGATCAAGAACTTTATCAGACTGAATCAAATCCTTAATTATGCCCACAATGTATTTCAAGACGCAGCTTTTTAAATAGACGCAGGGCGAGCTGCAGCGGGTCAGAGAATACCACAATTACAGGACCCAATTTCACTTCACAAATTACCAATCCCGTATGGAACCATTGAATTGTTAATAGACTGTACGCAAGGGAATAATTACAATGACTAGTATTTCATACAGTTATGCACATTGTAATGTAGGTATTTTTACATTTGTAAAACGTCCCTATATATTGTATTTTCAGATTATCCTGCTGTAGTTTCCACATCTGACAGAGTTAAGGTAGTTTGTCTTTACCTCAGTGACTGGCGATGGCTGTTGTAGAGAGTTTTGTGAGGGCACATGTTTGCATAAAGGTCACACAAACAGTACCTTCTGGGTGACTGTGGCGGGACGTCTGCCCTCTCCATAGCCTGCTCCTCTGTCCTCACTGTCCCAGGCCCGTAGCTGCTCTCCTCAAACCTCCTGTCCCCCAGCTCCAGCACTCCAGACATCATCCCGTCCCACTGCGGATGCCCCGGTCCCGGTGTAGACTGGACCACCAGAGCCTGACCTCCAGGACCGACCAGCGGCGCCTCTGTGCTGACCACATCGATGTAGTGGCTGCTCTCCCGGGCCTGCGTCCTCTCCAGGATCCTCTCCTCCAGCTGCTGCCGGGCCTCGTGGCACCTGAGCCAGGCCACGTTCCACACCCGCATGCCCCGCGACGCCCGCAGGGTCCCGGCCTGGAGCTTCACCTCTTGGAAGCGCTCCGGACTGAACTGGTCCAGCCGGTCCAGGAGGCTGTGCAGGGTGGAGAGCTCCGAGTCTGCAGCAGGAGGAGGCGGAGGTGCGGTCCCAGACGAGGATTGGGTGAGCTCGTCTGAAACTGCGGGTCGGTCTTGGGTCGGGGCCTCGTTGGTGGGGGTCCTGGAATGACTGCGGTCCAAGTAGTCCACGCACTCATTGGCAAGAGCTGTGGCCTGTAGAAGAGTGATTTTTCCCCCATCAATAGATAGTTATTAACTGATTAACCAGATATAAGCCAGTAAAATGTAGATCTACTATTTAATCCGTCTGCTGTTAGCTAACCCTTGTTTTGGAGGACAGACTTTCAGTACAATAGTAACAGCAGCTGATTGAATGAAACTTGTTAAACACGATTAGACACATAAGAAACAACAAATCCTACAATTGTCCCACAAAAATCCTACAAAACACAACATCATTTTCAATTCCCACCTTTAGCATGCCAGACAATATTCTGGGTTTTGACAAATATGCCTTGTACACTTTTGGCTCTGCACTTGAGAAATGAGAAAAAGGTGCTCGATTAATAAATTAGATTATCATTAATATCAATATATTGTTCTGCTCTTATCGGGGGACGAACACGGAGGCAGCAGTTACACATCCAGATCCTGCTGCGTTCTAGTGTGTGCTTCCCCGGCGCCTCCTCCTGGTGGGACATGCCCGGAGCGGTCATCTCATCTGGCTCCTCTCCACGTGGAGGAGCAGCGGCTCTACTCGGAGCTCCTCCTGTGTGACTGAGCTCCTAACACTGTCTCTAAGGGAGCGTCCTGCCAAACTCAGTTCAGCTGCTTGTATCTGCAATCTTGTCCCTTCGATCACTACCCAAAGCTCAGGACCATAGGAGGAAGGTAGATTAGATTAAATCTGGAGCTTTGCCTCTGGACTCAGCTCCTTCTTCACCACAACAGTCCTATACAGCGACCGCATCACCACCTGAAAATCTCATGCTCCATTCTTCCCTCACTCGACCCTGAGATACTTGAACTTGTATAAATATTATACATTAACACTACAGCTTATGGATTTCTTGTTACTCTTGTACACTCATTTTACTATAATAATAGTAAAAGAGAAGTAAAAGCTTGTATATTGTACACACACCTGCTCACAGAAGTCACAGACGTGGACCATGGTCTGCAGCTCTCTGCCACAGGCCTCTGCTCGGCACAGAAAGTCCTCCAGGCCACATTTGAAGTGCTCCACTAAGACCCTGAAGGCCTCGGTCTGTGGGTAAGACGTCCCGCTCTGCTGCAGCCGCTCTGCCTCAGACACCAGGGTCATGGCATGGTGTCTCCTGTCCTGTGAGCAGACACAATATCAAAACAACACACACAGATTTAGTTTTACTTTTGTTTTGCTCAATAAAACATAAAGATACAGTATGAAAAACAATACAAATAAATACGCTTTATAGCCATGTCCATTTGTCTTTTGTTGTATAATCAGAACTAAACATAGATTCAAACGTTGTGGCTTACATTAGCTTCTATGAGAAAAGCAGTGAAGCTGTTGAGGATCTGCTCCATGTGCTCCCCAGAGTTGTCCACAGACTGGGCCTCCAGCAGGTGGCGCTCTCCCTCCTCATCAAACCACTGCTGCATCTGGGACACAAATCCACACACGCAGCAATGTCAATGTAGCTCTCGTTTTAGAATATGTCACACTGTGGAACATTCCAGGCAAAGCACTCGCATCTCCGTGGAGACAAGCACCTGGTTGAGGTGTCCCTGCATGTCCCGCAGCTGCAGCAGGTACTGCAGATGTTCCAGGGACAGGTTGGACCTCTGCACCAGAACATGGACCTGCTCCTCCAGCTGGTTGTACAGGCTGCCCACCGAGTCCACCGCATCACTGCACCAACAGAGGAAACGAGAGTCAAAAAGGATGATTTTTATTTTGCTTTAATAGGTTCAAATCAGCAAATGTATCTGTGCTTCCAAATGTATAATAAATAAAACTGTGAAAGTTTAGAATGTGAACTTCTGCCAGCAAGATGCATTCTCTCAATGTTTGAGAGATCCTAACCCGTGTTGTTAAGATAGAGCCTGAACTACTGATGATGTGGAGACTGGACCAATCACAGCACAGCATTGTGTTTGGCAGGAAGCTACAGGTGACACGCCCAAACGAGAAAAACAAACATGGCAGCACTGACAGCTGAAATTCAGCAGAAATTTCAGCAGAAATATGACCTATTTGTTTGTGAGTTGGCGCACATTGCGGGAGCACAGATGTTCTGCTTGTTCTGCTGCTGTTACACGACGGCCAAAGTATTTCTTTGAACATTTTGACCACGAGTCTTTCCAGATTGTTACATGAGTGGAACTCAATCTCTTCAGAGCTAAACATAACAGTCTGACGTGAGGTTAGTTTACGTGCCCACCAACAATCTTATCGATCTTATCTTAATCTTATCTTAATCTTATCTTATCAGATTTACAGAAATGTCAGATCACTCACTCTGATGTGAAAGAAAAAAACTACTAATTGACAATTTATGTTCTTTTAGAATTCTTCTGTTCGAGAAGCATGAAAGAACACACTGAGCTTTAAACGTGCCGTTGTGGAGATTTACTTTAGCTGCTCCTGTAGAACTTTGTGTCTACTGAATACACACTTCACTTTCTGCCAGTCGCACTTCTCTCATCGGGATTTGTGTAAGAACGCCATCTACTGTCAGCAAAGGGAATTATTATTAGTGTTTTTGTGAGGCTGGGAAGGAGCAGAGAAGACGCGCTCGTAAACAGGATGAATGAAACAAGCGTAATTACAGCTGCAGGCATGTTTTTGATGAGGGAACAATGTTATTAAATGGTGAAAAGCTCAAAATAGTTAAATTGTCATAATATATGCCCTTTAAAACCAGCTAATCCTCAAATGGTGTGTTTAAAATATATAATGGCACACTTGTACTATATATACCTGTACTTATGAAAAGACCGTGTTTACTCTCCAGGCTTGGGTTGCTGTGGTTACCTGAGCTCGTCACACTGCGGGTATCTCAGCTCGCTCTCCTTCCTCAGCCGCGCTAGCATGGCCCCGCCCTCTCGCTGCAGGCTGACCAATCGGCCGTCCTCGAGCACGTCCCTCATCAGTGTGCGCTGGTCCACCATGCACTGCTGCACACTCTGGGATGGGAAATACAAGAACCTTTAATACAGTCGAGGCCATAATCGTATTTATAAGATAATTCTATAAAAACACAAAAATATAATAACAAAGGGATTCAGGAAAAGACATATGGATTATTTGACTTATTTGCGTTCTGATTTCAAGTCTAAATATCTGCCAGTGGAGTAAGAAAAATAGCTTTCAAACTTTTACTGATAATTTGGTTGAAATGGCATCGAAACTGACCAAATCATAAAAGTCTATAAAGTAAACAACCAAAAACAATAATATTTCATGATCTTAAGTCATGTGCACAAATGTTTAATACTCAATAATAATATTTCTGTATTTGTTTTACCAATTTATAACAACAAAACAATTAATAATGCACAAAGTTTAGCATTTTTGAAGGACAGATACAAAAAAAGAGAAAAACTAAATCGTAACTGAAGGAGCGGTGCAAGAAACACAAATGTTCAAATACTTTCATATTGTCAACATAAAACTTTTGTCACTTGTAGATCTGCTCACAGTGAGAAGAGGAAC
>NW_027315801.1:4301532-4306532 GCF_026437365.1 Eucyclogobius newberryi
AAACTCATCGCAGCAAATTATTAGGATGTTAGGAATGCATGAGAAAGTGAGCTACAGTTTGGACTTTCTTTAACAAACAAGTCATGGTTTTCACAGGTTTAAGACAGAACAGACGCAGGCTTGGATTAAGTGTCAAACAACCTCTGCTGGTTTGAAATATTAGATTAACAAGATGGCTAAAATATAATATATGTATTGTATAAAAATATAGATGCCCTCTAATAAATCTAATATCTAAGAAATATATTTAAGCAAAAAGAGGTTAATGCATATGAAGCATTTCCTGGTTTGAGTTGTTTGTATAAAGCAAAAAGCATCAGTTAAGATAAGATAAGATATTCCTTTATTGTCCCACATGGGGAAATTTCATTGGTGCAACGCAGGAAGATACAGAGGTAGATACAGAAGAACAGATCACTTATAGGAAGTCTGAAAAACACTTTCAGTAGAAGATCTCCTATAAATAAATAAAAAACTCCCATAGACAAATAAATAAATAAATACCATTGCATGTGATCACGACAGTAATTGCACATGAATATGTGTCACGACAGCACATAGATTGCACATGAATTTCATAGTAATTGCACATGAATTCCAACAGTAATTGCACATATGACAGAATTGCACATCAGTATTAGGTTAGGTCAGTATTGCGAGTGTTCAGTACTAACAGTTTTTGTTATAAAGTCTGACAGCAGCAGGAAGGAAAGACCTACGGAACCTTTCCTTCACACATCGAGGGTGGATCAGTCTCTCACTGAAGCTGCTCTCCAGAGCGGAGAGAGTGTCCTGCAGGGGGCAACACTCATGGTCCAGCATAGATGTGAATCTAGCCAGGACCCTCCTGTCCCCCACCTCCTGCACCGAGTCCAGAGCGCAGCCCAGGACGGAGCTGGACTTCTTGATGACTCTGTCCAGCTTCCTCCTCTCCCTCTCTGTGATGCTGCTGCTCCAGCAGGCCACACCGTACAGGAGGGCCGATGCCACCACAGAGTCGTAGAAGGTCTTCAGGAGTGGCCCTGTCACTCCAAAAGACCTGAGTCTCCTCAGGAGGTAGAGCCGACTCTGGCTCTTCCTGTACAGTGCGTCTGTGTTATGAGTCCAGTCCAGTTTGTGGTTCAGATGAACACCCAGGTACTTGTATGAGTCCACTCTCTCAATGTCCCGTCCCAGGATGTTCACTGGTGAGGGGGCAGTGGGGTGGCGTCTGCGGAAATCCACCACCATCTCCTTGGTCTTCCCCGCGTTGATGAGGAGGTGGTTCCGTTGACACCAGTCCACAAAGTCCTGCTCCAGTCCTCTGTACTCCGCATCATCATCGTCCGTGATGAGTCCGATGATGGCAGAGTCGTCAGAGAACTTCTGCAGGACACAGCTGTCCGTGTCATGTCTGAAGTCTGCAGTGTAAAGGGTGAAGAGAAAGGGCGCGAGGACAGTGCCCTGGGGCGCCCCCACACTGCAGGTCCGAGTGTCAGACACAGTTCCGGGCTCTCACAAACTGGGGTCTGTCTGTGAGGTAGTCCAGGATCCACTCTGCCAGGTCATACTCCACACCAGCCGTCTCCAGCTTGTCCCTCAGGAGCAGCGGCTGGATGGTGTTGGAGGGGCGGGTGACCGATCAAACCTCAAGAAGTGAGCATTTAAATCATTCACCCACTGTAGATCCCCCTCTGTCTGGGCAGGGGGGATTTTGAAGCCCGAGATGGTTTTCAGGCTCCTCCACACTCCCTGAATGTTCTTTTGCTGCAGCTGCTCCTCCATCCTCCTCTTGTAGCCGGCCTCAGCCTGCCTGATCTTCCTCCTCAGCTCCTTCTGCACAGTCCTCAGCTCCTCCTTGTTCCCTGACCTGAAGGCTCTCTTCTTCTCCTTCAGCAGAGCCTTCAGTTCACGGTTAATCCATGGCTTGTTGTTTGGAAAACACTGCACCGTCCGGGAGGAAACAATGTTCTCAAAACAGAAGTTGATGTAGTCCGTGATGCACTCTGTGATGGTGTTGATGTCCTCCCCATGTGGGTCATAAAGCTCAGTCCAGACAGTGGTGCTGAAGCAGTCCCTCAGAGCCTCCTCGCTCTCAGCAGACCACATCCTCACCTCACGGGACACCACAGGCTGCCTGCGCACGATGGGTTCATACACAGGCCTCAGATGTACAAGGTTGTGGTCCGAGCTGCCCAGGGGAGGGAGGGGGGAAGAGGAATAAGCCTCCTTGGTGTTGGCAAAAAACAAGTCCAATGTTCTATTCTCTCTGGTGGGGCAGGTAACATACTGGGTGTATGTTGGTAGAACAGAAGAGGGAGAAGCGCGGTTAAAGTCACCAGAGATGAGGAAGAGAGCCTGTGGATGCCGTGTTTGCAGCCTACAAGTGCAGGAGAGCAGTGCTTCACAAGCATCTTCAGCATTGGCAGACGGGGCCACATAGACTGCGATCAAAATCACATGTGAGAACTCCCGGGGCAGATAATATGGCCTCATGCCAATAGCCAATAGTTCAATATCCTTGTTACATAGCCGCTCCCTCACTGTGCAGTGTTCGGGTTTGGACCAGCTCGTGTTCACATACACCGCCAGACCTCCACCTCTTTTCTTCAAGCATTCTCTCGTTCTGTCCGCCCGCAGCAGATGAAAATTGTCCAAACCTACAATAGAGTCTGGCATTTCTGCTGTTAACCAGGTCTCTGTGAAAATCAAGACGCTGCTGTCCCTATAAATCCTCTGGGACCGCATGAGGCTCGCTATTTCCGTCATTTTATTTTGAAGGGACCTGATGTTACCCATGACTACGGCGGGAACCGACTT
This sequence comes from Eucyclogobius newberryi, assembly GCF_026437365.1. Taxonomy (NCBI): domain Eukaryota; kingdom Metazoa; phylum Chordata; class Actinopteri; order Gobiiformes; family Gobiidae; genus Eucyclogobius; species Eucyclogobius newberryi. The sequence goes on from NW_027315801.1 coordinate 4,304,332, forward strand.
CCTGTTTGTCCCTCTCTTCTCTCGGAGTTTACGTCCAGCCCGTCTGCTTCGTTGCGTTTTCCTTAGGATGTCCGCCGGGATAACGTGACGATCTCCGGGTAAGACGACTGTTCTCCGCAGTTTCATTAGTTCTTCCTTTGTGTAAACGCGGTACGGCGCCGGCCGGGGGCGGGGCCAGAGCCGGGGGGCTCAGGTATGCTTTTGATGAAAGAACAACCTACAAAGTGTAATACTTCAGAATACTGCTTTAAGCCAGGTTTGTTTTATATAAGAGCTGAATAATGGTTCATATAGATGTTTGTATTAATTTCATGATCAGCACCAATTGTATTAGTATAAAGTTAACCAAATACTTTTTGGGCAATTAAATCTAGATAAATTAAGCATAGATGAGGTTATATATATGAGGAGGGTGACGGACCCTAAACTAGAAAACATATATAGTTTCACCTTTAAACATCAAACCTGAGGAGCCTAATGTTCTGTGGGCCTTTAGCCTACTGCTATAAACACCCTTTAACCTGCTCTAATGCAGAGTACTGCTTCAAATAGGCCTAGTATTTGAGAGCTATGTTGCCAATCATATTACTGCAATGAGACAGTCCGTGAATGGCCCATGTTTAGACCGCTCTGAACTAGAGACCCGCGCGGGACGGTCTTTAAATAAATAAACTCAACTGAAATAATCCCACTGACTCTATTCAGAGGGAGAAACGTTTGACACCATAAACTCATTCACAGACTGCGCTGCGTCACGCCTCTCACATCGCGCCTCTCACATCGCAGCCTCATTCATAAAAGTTTCACCGGCGTTGCATTGTTCTACAGTAGGCTACTCAGTGTCCTGTGATAATACGACCACCTGACACAGAGCTCTCCTCCTCTCGTCTCCACCTGCTCTATCCTCTCCCAACAGTTTAGCCCACACTGGCCCATTTACCCATCGGCCCACCGGACAAAACCCGCATGCCGATCGGCCCTTCCTCTGTGGTGATGTTCTGACCTGGATGCCTGGACACCGCTCTGGGCTCTGTTTGTTTTCTTTGTCGACGAGCAGCACCAGACTGTGCACCGAGCGAGGACACAGCTCCTGCACCGGATCAACACAAAGATGAATACATTATACTGCAGATGTATTATGTGACGCCTGTGTTGTTATGGGATGTACTGAGCCCCAGAGTTTGGGATAAACTACAACTATTGTTCATTTTCCATCTCTCACCTCCAGAGACATCAGGGCTTTGTACAGCTGCGGCTGAGGACTGGATTTCCTCGCATCAAAAATCACTGTCAGGCCGGCTTCACGAATTTCCCTCCTGAAGAAAGAAAGAACATCACTGAAAAAGGAGTATAATAAAAGGAGTATGTTTGTTTTGATCAACACGCTCTGCAAATGTTAGGCTGAAAAGAGGCGCATGATACAGGAGCTGCTGAGTTCACATTTGCAGCTAAAATCCATCATTCCTCATGTGAACAAACGCAGATCATTCGGTGGTTGATGATTAGGAGCGCAGAGCGAGGAATTAGTCTGATTTACTGAGCCGTGTACATCCAAAGCAGTGGAAAAAGCTTCAGTTGTAGTCATCTGGACTCAGTTTGAAAAAATAGACGTTTCGACTCTCATCCAAGAGACATTGTCAATAACAGAATTTAGGTCGAGAACTCCGATATTAATACTGTTCTGTGGTAAGACCCGCCCATTGGGAGGAGCCTTCCTGAAGTAGAAAGAGTTGTTTGTTTCAACAGAAACTCCCCCCTTGTATCTACCGAGCTAGCCAATTCAGAATCTTAATGGGCTATTAGAAACCTCTTTGTCTTTGTGAGACCCTGGCTCAACCACCCTGAGTACCTGATTAGCATATGAATGTCCTCTACCTTTCCAGGGGTTCAGTAACCCATTATAAATAACAGGAAGATTAAACCTTAGCCCTCCATTTCTGTTTAAAGAAGGTCTTTCTTTTTTAACAAAAATAGCTTCCTTGACTCCTCTTTCAAACCATCTTTTCTCCTGCTTAAAACCTTCACCTCACCGTCTTCAAACGAGTGATTAGAGGCTTCAAGATGGAGATGCACGGCACTCTGAGGTCCTGAACTTGTATTTCTTCTGTGCTGATAAAGCCTCTTGTGTAGAGGCTGTTTTGTCTCACCTATGTAACGTTCTTTACAACTTTCTTCACTGCATTGGATCGAGTAAACTACAT
>NW_027315801.1:4311532-4349947 GCF_026437365.1 Eucyclogobius newberryi
TATCCAACTCTTTGCTCATAACAGATTTGGTTTTTCCTTCTTTTTCCTGGTTGCCCCGTGCGCTTGGCAACACCCAGACAACTGGTTTAGCCTCTTGCTCACTCTCTTTGATAACGCTAGCTTGATTCGCTACCGAAGATGGTACACTGGTATCCACCAAACGCAAAGAAACAGCAATCCCGTGTTTTGCCGGGCGTATCCTCGTCTCCACAGAGTAGTTTTGGCTTGCTGCTGGCTGCTGTACGGGTTTCGAAAGTGATAATTGCTTGGACAAGGCAGATGTTTCGGGGAAATTTGGTAGCGGAGGTGGAATAGGTGGGTATGAAGAAGGCGCAGAGGCCATAATATTCCGATTTTGAGAATTGTTAAAAAATTCAGGGAGGGCTACCCTCTCCCATGGTAGCCTCACCACGCCCTGCTCATTTGCAAGTAAACAATGACTCAGAGGTGTTCCATTGCGATCCTGGTTCAACGCCGTCAACCAATCAACAGTGAAGATGCAAGGGTAGGAAGTCTCTGGTATGGGTGTTTCCTCGATAAGGATGTCTTCCTGTCCAAGTCCCGCCTCCTCCAGCCGGCTGCAGACCAGAATGCGAGCAGAGCGGTCACAGAAGGGCGCCACCTGGAGGTAGAAATCCCTGGGACGGAGGTGCAGGGGGTTTATGGGGGAGAGGTGGATGACGACCTGGTCCCGCAAGCAGAGCGGCCAGCCCCCGTGAAGGAACAGACGGTCTGGGTACTGCGACTGCAAAGGGATAGAGAAAATGTTTTAGTAATTATGTTGTTTAGCGTATACCGCCAACTCCAGTTACTGAATTGATAGGGCGCTTGTCACCCGGAATGTTCCACTAATATTCAGATCTCAGACTCTCTTAAAGCTCATTTCCGCTCCACTGCAATTTTGAACAATGTTATAGTCTCAAAGCGAGTCGCACATCTTCATAGACAGTGACAGTGGTTCTAAACCTTCCTTTTATTGTACTGGTAACTATGTGCTTTAGCTTCCTTTTTATATCCAGGTGTTATTTTGTTCCTATTCGACTCCATTTGACGCTGTGTAAAACAGCAGCTCTCCGACAACATTACTGCACTGTGTAAGCAGTTATGAGTTCCTCAAATGCCTGATTCTGATGGCTGCTGGACCTATAAAGATGTTAGTGTCAGGTTTCTAACTTGCAATTGTGGTGTTCTCTGACCTGCTGCAGCTCGCCCTGTCTATTTAAAAAGCTGCGTATTGAAATACAATGTGGGCATCATTAATTCTTCTGTATCTACCTCTGTATCTACCTGCGTTGCACCAATGAAATTTCCCCATGTGGGACAATAAAGGAATATCTTATCTTATCTTAAGGTTTTGATTCAGTCTGATAAAGTTCCTGGTCAGTCTAAACTGGTGACAGCATGTATCTGCACCTGAGCAAGAATGCAATTTGACTAATTCATTAAGACTAATAATCATTCTGAAATGAAGTGGGAGTTTGCGTCTTTCCTTCACATCCTCACTCTCTCTCCCTCTCTCTCACTCTCTCACTCGGGCGTAACACAGCAGAGTGACCGGAGCAGAGCAGACGTGGAGGAGGGCAGTCAGGTAAATCAACTCACACTGAGGGGACAGTAGGGGCTGCCCGGTCATGTTCTCTGTATGTTTTATTTTATAACCTGGGTGCTGCATAGAGTGGAGAGAGAGGAGCGAAGGGAGAGGGGAGACCCTCTCTCGCTCTTGGGCTTCAGCCCAGGTAAGGCTGTTGATCAAGATGGCCCAGGTTGTGAGTATTCTGTTGGAATTGTTTTTTTATTTCAAGGTTACATTTTGTAACATTATTATGCTGAATATGATCCCATTTCTACTTCAGATGCAAGTAGTTGTTTGAAAGTAGGGAGCTTTCTGATACAAATGCAAACACAGACATATCGATGTCTCTTACACAGGCGGCCTGCTGCACCGAGTCGAGGATGTGCTTGGCGGGGACCAGGAAGTGGAGGAGGCAGCGAAGGGCGTCGCCGCCGTAACGATCTTGGATGAGTGTGAAGAGCTGACTCAGAACAGTGGGAGCGGTGGACTCAAATGGGGGGTACAGGTCTGAGAGGAGAGCCTGGATCGAGCCCTCCACACAGTCCGGCTTCTGCATCACAAACACACACACAAGGACATTATAATAGTTTTTATCGTTGTTATTATTTAATAAAGCAGAAGAGTCCAATGGCAATTCCCAATCTTTTTCTTACAAGTCCTGCAAAAGAAATTTTTTTCTAAGTTTCTCAAACATCTAAGTACCATCTAAGAAACTATTTGGCTTATCAAGTACCACCAGAAGAAAATAGGACTATAAAAACTAAGGGCGCTCATTAATTGTCACGGCCAGGCTTAACCAAGTGAAAACATTTTGCGTGGGTTAAGTAGCAATCTTTATTTTCCTTGTCTGAAACATAATACTTGTTTTACACAATTCACCACCAGAGAGCATGCAAGCGCCACTATCCCAGGAACTTCTGAGCCCCCTGATCCCCCCTTTCACAATCAGGTTAAGGTTCGGTGTTAGGTTTAGGAACAGATCATAGATCAACTTAGGGCTTAGGACTTGCTATCCTGCAGGTTTGTTAACTTGTCCTGCAATAGTGGGGGAGCAGGGGTCAAAATCATCATTTCAAATGCGTGCATGGAATAAGGGGAAAAAGAGGCAATATAATTGCACACGCAGCATCTATTTGTCAGATACTCAAATCACCAAAGCAGAGATTTAAGCGTAGTAGGTTTTGCTGTTTAGAAAAGAGGGGGAGGAGGGAAAGCGCACAGCAAAGCAAGGGCCAGTGTTGATATCGTTCAGTGTGGCGTCAATTAAAGCCTAAATTATTTGCAGTGGCAGTGTTATAAAGGCTGATATTTTTAACTCAATCTAACGTGCACCTGAACCTCACAGAGAGAGTGAAGCACAAACACATGGAGGACTCTGGAGGAGCAGAGAGTAAAACAATGAAGCTGCAGACACAGACCACAAAGGTGGAGCAGCTCCACCTCCACATGCAGGACACACGTGTGGCTTCTGAGAGGGCCATACCCACATGCCTCTGCAATTACATTTATCACAATGTAATTGCAAATACAATTAATGGTTCAGGCCTAATATACTGTATATCCAATTTTAAGCACTTTTGCTCTTCAAAGTGCAGGAGAAGTCGCTCCAAGACTATCTGTTTTAACCCCTCCCAGAGCGGCAGTTTAATGCGTTCCAGACCGCGGCTGCCATGTTCACGCTAGTGACAGTGTAAAAACCACCTTCAACTAGAAGGTACCAGAAGAAGGTACCAGGAGGTACCAGAGGACGTCTGGTAACCAACACTGTATGTGAAATACTTGACGGTTAAAATGTCGGCAGTGAAACCCAGAACATTTCAACAGCTTTGACCTTTGACCTGAGGTCCTGACTTAAGGCTAACGCTGTATTTAGCGCTAAGAATGCTAGAGCAGCGAAAAGGGACAATAGGGGAAAAAGGCCTTTCCACTCTTTCTATAACAATCTTATTATTATTTTTGTACGCGAATCAGAGGAAACAGTCTTCAAAACATGATCTCATTACTCATTAGGAGGTTGTCATTTGCCTGAGGGATTCCAAGGTACTTGTAAGTGTCCTCCATGTCTGCTATTGTTCCTTCAGGGAGTGAGACTCCTTCTGTGTGGACTACCTTCCCTCCCTTTGTCCCCATCTGACCCCATCTGGCCACACTTCTTTAGTCTGAATGACATCCCAATGTCAGCGCTGTAGATCCTGGTCACGTGGATCAGTGAGTCAATGTCTCGCTCGCTCTTAGCATGGAGCTTGAGGGGGTTCAGACCGATGCAGAACAGCAGTGGGCACAGGGCGTCTCCTTGGTATATGCCACATTTGATGGACACTTGTGCAAATTCTTTACCATTGGCCTCGAGTGTGCTCTGAAGTCCTGTTGATGTTGTACATCTCCAGACATTCAGTGATCCATGTGAGGTTAAGGTACACTTTATTTTCCCCTTAGGAAAATGTGTCCTCTGCAAGTTAGTCACATTCCCAGTTCATCCTTAGCACTACATCCTTCCTTATGGCGCTTTGACTGTTTCTTGCATATTCACATGTATATTTCATGTGGCTAATCCACTCATGTCTGTTTCACTCACATCATCCACAGCCTCAGAGACTCTGACTCAGGCCTGCACTCGCTCTCTCACTCGCAACAATATCAAACGTTTTGAGCCTAATTGAAACTGCTTCACTCCTCACTGCACCAGCAGATACAGGTATTGCACCTTCTGCTGGCTTTGTTTGAGAGGTTTAGTTCTTTTCCATACACGTGTGTGTAGGGTGAATGTGTTGAACATGAATTTCAAGGAGAGATTGTGTAAAATGAATGTTTTTGAGCTTTTAACCATTATACCATTGTTCCCTCATCAAAACACACCTGGCTACTGACTGCAGAGGGGGGGAAACTTAACAATAAAATGAATAACTTCAAGTTCCTGATGCATTTCCCACACCAGGAAATGACTTTGGGCTCCATCTACCAAGAACAAGAAGTCATTTATTTAATTGTTAACTTTGTATTAGATCTATAACATGAGATGTAAAGCCAGACCAACATAAACATGACATCTCTGTGTCCCCAAATATGCAATAAACATGTTCAAATATAACGTGAACTGATTTTAGGCTGCTTTATTAATTCCAAAACTACTTGACATGATGAACGTGTTTGATGTTATAATTTGGTGTTTTGTTTCTCAAGCTGATTCTCCAATCAGGAAACAGAATGAGCCTCACATGAGTCTCTCATTTGTGTTTTTGAGTTCTTTCCAAAGCTGAAATCCAGTGAGTTTAGATGTGTGCTTCGTCTCTGATCTGAACGGTCTCTACGTAAAGCTCAGCTCCTGCAACAATCATGAATCAGAGCTAGTTTGGCCTCTGCAGCTCAGTGAAAGTCTGTAATTCTAGAAGAGACGGAGCCGAACATGAGCCAGGGCCTGTCCACAAACTGAGAAGGACAAACACTTGGACGTGTCCTCTAACTGCAGGTTAAGGCTCTGAGCGATAATAACACTTATCTTTCAAACTGAAGAGGCGGGGCTTATCACTTCTGCAGTTTTGAACAGGAAGTCAATGGACATAAATCAAAATTGTTTTAAAGACAGCAAAATGTACAACAAATGTATGTATGTCACGATACTAAATACCACAAAAGGCATAATGTTAATAGATAATATATTATGGATGCGTTTATTACCGTGCCACAAATGCAACAGGGGTGGTCAAAATACAGTTTGGCTTAAGTGTTGCGTGCGCTGCATAAACCACATTACACGGACGTGAACCACTGCAGCCGCTTCAGACAGTTCTGGGGGAGGCGTGTGACCCTGACCCACTGGGAAGATTCACCAAGGACACATTCGGCCTTTAGCACCAGACACATCTTAACACGGGCCTTTCTATCAGCACAAGTTGATCTGGAGAGCACAATGTGTACACAAAGTCATTCAAAGGGTTTTATATAAGAGGAAAAGACGCATTCAAATCAGAATACAAGCGGATAAAAACATAAATACCTGTACTTTTAAAAAAGAATAGTGCAGATACACATTTAAAGCGGTTTGGGGGCCCTTGTTTGCCACACTTCACTCCCTAATTCACTTTAAAAAACAAAAGAAAAGATGCCAGAATACACAGCAAATACAAAAATCCTATTGGATCATTTATTGGATTGTATCAGACAGAACAATAGTGGTAAGTTTGATGCTTGTGTGCTCCGGACGACCTCCCCGTCCCGACACCGCCCATCACTCCCAGCCTCGCCCGGGACCTCGTGTTGTTGCTAACCCGTTTACGAGCTACGTCCAGGCGGGAGGCATGTGAGAATGAGCGGGCCTGCTGCAGCTTCGCACGGCTCAGTATAAACAGAGTTGGAAATAAACGCGCTCGCGATTTGGGAGGATAGGATGTCCCGCTCGGGGGAGACACTAAACAGAAATAGGCTGAACACATACCGCGAGTCAAGCCCCATTCTGCCCCAGCGAGATCCTGTAATGGTTTTCTGCACTTATTTTAAGGATCTTTATTGGAAGTGATAAAAGGCAGAAATGTGGAAGAGGAGATAAGATGGAGGCACCTCGTTTAAACTTATGGTGACAATTAGTTTTCCCTCATTTCATGGTGGAAATTACAGAGAAGAGACTGCACACTGAGTGAGCTAACACAGCTAGCACACTGTGAGTGAGCTAACACAGCTAGCTAACACAGCTAGCACACTGTGAGTGAGCTAACACAGCTAGCACACTGTGAGTGAGCTAACACAGCTAGCTAACACAGCTAGCACACTGTGAGTGAGCTAACACAGCTAGCACACTGTGAGTGAGCTAACACAGCTAGCTAACACAGCTAGCACACTGTGAGTGAACTAAAACAGCTAGCACACTGTACGTGAGCTAACACAACTAGCACACTGTAAGTGAGCTAACACAACTAGCACCGTGTAAGTGAGCTAACACAACTAGCACACTGTAAGTGAGCTAACACAGCTAGCACACTGTAAGTGAGCTAACACAGCTAGCACACTGTGAGTGAGCTAACACAGCTAGCACACTGTGAGTGAGCTAACACAACTAGCACACTGTAAGTGAGCTAACAGAACTAGCACACTGTAAGTGAGCTAACACAGCTAGCACACTGTAAGTGAGCTAACACAACTAGCACACTGTAAGTGAGCTAACACAACTAGCACCGTGTAAGTGAGCTAACACAGCTAGCACACTGTAAGTGAGCTAACACAGCTAGCACACTGTGAGTGAGCTAACACAGCTAGCACACTGTGAGTGAGCTAACACAGCTAGCACACTGTGAGTGAGCTAACACAGCTAGCACACTCGGCGTCAGGTGTTCAAAGCGATCAGATCCTTTTGTTTAGTGTGGTATTAACATTGCGTTAAATGTGGACTTAAAAAAGGACGTCACAAACTACTACCAACCTTTGCTTCGAACTGGAATCATAGCATTTTGTGGACTTTGAAAAATACTCTTTGATGTAAGGATATGGACACATGCTGCCGCTAACGTTATAGCTTTACGAGAGGTGATTATTGTCCTTTCTCTGCTCCTTATGTTTGTATCATGTGTCTTTGTTGTAACATGTTGACGGTATCTCAGAGCATCACATGGCACAGACACACGGAGAGCAGAGGCTTCAAAATGGCTCATGAAGATCCAAACTCGGGTCACGTATTTCAAGTCGAGGGCCTACATCGTACAAATGATGCCGTAGTGTGTTCCTGGCTTTATGTTTATGTTTCCAAAGTGTTTTACGGCTAGTTAAAGCTGTCGATAAGATGATCCTGTGGAGGTGAGCTGCTTCTCTAGTTTCACTCTGACAGACAGCACACAGTCCTTTACGAGGCGCACACTGTCATAACACAATGGGCGATGTATGTAAAGAGCTGAGGCCAACAACCTCCTGTCTCTGTCTGTCACTCAGAGGTGCTGAGTAGGCCAGGTTTGTACTCGAGTAAGAGGCTGCAACCATTTATACAGTGACTAGACGAATATAGATGATTTTCGCAGTCATATTTTGATACAGACTCTGAAACAATTATTATTATTATTATTAATTGTTACATCAAAATTTCAAAAAAGAACAAACAACTTGTGATTTTTATTCATAATACACTTTATAGGTAAATATCCTCCAAGCCTTTAGACACCATATTTCAATCTTTTATTTGGTAAAAAATGTATCTAAAAATTATTATTAAGAATTATTTGCCTCAAACAATAAACCAAAATGACAACATGAAAGAAAGTTGATTGAATTATTTTCAAATTTATTGTAAAAAAAAAAAAAGAAGTGCATTCACTGCCTTTGATGAAGCTCAAAGAGTTTAATGCTACAAACTATTTCTGGACCGTTTCTCCCGTTCTTCTTTGCAGAAGGTTTCAGTTTGGATGGTGAACGTCACAGCCATTTTCAGATCTCTCCAAAGATGTTCAAAGTCATGGCAAACGCTGTGAATCCTCATTCTAACAACCTTCTTTCAAGCTGTCATTATGGGGAATTGTTTGCAGAATTTTGAGGCAAATAATGAATGTAATCCTTTATGGAGTAAGACTGTAACGTGACAACACAATGTGGAAAAAGTTAATTCTGGATGCAATATACATTACAAATAACCTTTTGACAAAAAATAATAATAGCTGATTACTTGACTACAAAAACAAATATTAGTTTAAAAAAAAAAATTCACAATGTTACTCATTAGAAACATAATACTATTGTTATTAGTATTATTCTTACTCAAGTATGAGTCAATAGTACTTGACAGTTTAGACGTATTAGACTTATTTATATTATGAATTAATGTCAAACCGTCCGTGACATCGTCTACGAGCACAGACAAGTCAAACTGCTGAACAAACAAACTCAAATTTGACTTTTGCCCAACGCCAGGACCAGTGTTGTCCCAGTGCAGTGCGAGCGCGGCTCCGGGACGTTCAGGGTTTGTCCAGTAAGAAATCATTGTAAATAAAAAAGGAACACGTTTGTCACACATAGATATACAGCCTCTTTTACATGAAGCGTTTGACTTCCACACATGCCAGGAAGTACGTTGCTCACATGTTATATGTCATATGTAGCGCCGAAAACACATCGGCGCTTTGGTAGTTGTCACTTTCACTTTAACAGGATGTTTCTGCGATGAATCGTCTGTAGTTTGTCATCTGCGCTGATCTAAACCGAGCGACTACACGTCCATCACATTATGAGACTTACTTTTGTCTCACCTCGTGCAGTTGAGCGCCTCTGCTCTCGGCTCCTGTCGTTATCTGACTACGCTGTCACATGCGCCGGTAAAACCGACTAGAAGAGGTCAGGACCATGATTTTTAAAATGAGGGAAAATCGTGTATAACTTTTGTCATGACGCATTCATTTTGATCATTTTTGTGCTCAAATTTTCTTCACCAAGCAGCTCATCTACATAAACTCTATAGCAACCGTTGTCATTAGAGACGAAGAGGAGAGAGAGAGGACATTAAGTTAGACTTTGTGAGAGCAGAAGAAGTAAAGAAACAATTTTGTCGTTCTACTAACGCAGGAAAGCAATATGACTATAAATAATTCATAATTCTTGGCTATTTTGGGCTTGGAAACATAAACCAGAGGCGGATCGCTCAAAGCAAAAGTATCCTGGGAGTTTATGGAGCTAAGTACATGAAGAAAGAAACCAGATTTGTGTATTTAAGGATAAGAGAGTGCGCAGAGGTCAAATTAAGAAAAGATAAAGTATAATCCGAGGTCAGTCGGGGATTCACTGAGAAATGTGATATCGACAGGATCAAATGTAGACTAAAAGCATATATTCATGTATGTATCATGTTCTCGTTATTTCTGTTGGACTTGTGTGAGGAAGAACAGTTAAATCCATTCTAATAATGGAAACTAAGTGAGTATTCAAATAACTGTTGACTCAATTTGAATCACTGTGAACTTACACCGTTCAATACAGATTCTAAAGATACGTTCACACTTAAACATAAAGTACGCAACGTCGTGGGACTAAACTGGCACAACTAGGAACTAAAACGGGAAGAGACCAGGACTAGAACAGGACCAGACCAGGACCAGACCAGGACTAGAACAGGACCAGACCAGGACCAGACCAGGACCAGACCAGGACCAGAACAGGACTAGACCAGGACCAGACCAGGACCAGACCAGGCCTAGACCAAGACCAGACCAGGACCAGACCAGGACCAGAACAGGACTAGACCAGGACCAGACCAGGACCAGACCAGGCCTAGACCAAGACCAGACCAGGACCAGACCAGGACCAGAACAGGACTAGACCAGGACCAGACCAGGCCTAGACCAGGACCAGACCAGGACCAGACCAGGACCAGACCAGGACTAGACCAGGACCAGACCAGGACAAGAACAGGACCAGGACCAGACCAGACCAGAACCAGACCAGGGCTAGACCAGGCTCAGACCAGGGCTAGATCAGGACCAGACCAGGACTAGACCAGGACCAGACCAGGACTAGACCAAGACCAGACCAGGACTAGACCAGGACCAGGACCAGACCAGGACTAGACCAGGACCAGACCAGGACTAGAACAGGACTAAACCAGGACTAGAACAGAACCAAACCAGAACCAAATCAGGACTAGACCAGGACTAGACCAGGACCAAACCAGGACCAGACCAGGACTAGACCAGGACCAGACCAGGACTAGACCAGGGCCAGACCAGGACTAGAACAGGACTAAACCAGGACTAGAACAGGACCAAACCAGGACTAGAACAGGACCAAACCAGGACTAGAACAGAACCAAACCAGGACCAAACCAGGACCAGACCAGGACTAGAACAGAACTAGTACAGAACTAGAACAGGACTAGAACAGGACTAGAACAGGACTAGAACAGGACTAGAACATGACCAGACCAAGTCTACAACATCAGGACTAAACTGGGCTTGAGCCAGGACCATTTATTTAATTTATCACAGTAACTTTTATCCAACCAGGTAAGAACCCATTGAGACCGAGACCTCTTTTTCAAGCGATAACCCCTAAATCAGGGGTTCCCAAACTTTGCAGGCCGGGACCCATCCGGGACCCTATCCCCCCCCCTCCGGGACCCCCCCCCCCCCCCTCCGGGACCCCCCCTCCGGGACCCCATCCAGGACCCCATCTGGGACCCATTTCCGGGTCCTCATCCAGGACCCTATCCGGGACCCCATCCAGGACCCCTGCTGCTAATAGAAATTGCCGTCTGAGATCATTTCAAGCTGCAACATTTAAAATTAAGTTTGATTTGTGTCTATTTGAGTGACTTATTCTAATATTCTATAAAAAACAAATTATTCATGTATCTAATATATCTAATTTCACTAAATTATACAGTTTCTAATGAAAATATAAATACATTGTTTCCAGGTAATCTGGCGATCCCGGCTCATGCTGATATTTACTCAAAAACACACACGTTGGTCAGAGCTGTGACTGTACACAGTGTGAGTACTTATCATGTGCTGTCTACTGTTTAAATCCATCACTTCTTATAGTTTGACATGAGCTTGTATACATACTCAATGATGAATTATGCTTTACTTTGTTGTTGTGCTTTGCTTCATCCGTTACTTTTTTAATCAGTTTTAGTTTCAGTCAACAAAGATATTACAGTGATAAAAAACATGACAAAATATGTTAAAAATAACCATTGCTTCATACGACCACGAATCCTAATTCAGCCAAACACATTGTTACAGCAGCATCTTCTCCATGTCAGCACTTTCAAACTAATCCTAGTAATGTCTGAGCTAGTGGATAAGTGCTACTGCTGCGGCCTGTGTTTAAGAGGTTACAAACACGTCAGAAGAAGAGACAGGTCCTTGAAGACCTCCAGCTGAAGAGAGTTCACTTTATACGTGGCAGGTCATTATAACAAAATATAGCAGGTCAATAAGTGCGTTTACATGTGCTCCACTATGACAGCAAAAGAGTCAACGCTTTCAAGAGCAAGATCTTTGTGTCTGATCATAAACTATAACTATATCAGACATTTGGAACTATCATTATGAGCTTTCTGAGAATACAACACCAGGTATATGTTTGATGAGGGAACAATGTTATGGTTAAAAACTGTATGTATCCTTAATCCAGCACATTTTTCCGAGCATGTTTTACAGCTTGTTGAAGTTACTTTTTAGATGTTTTATCCACAGTTGGGCTGTGTTCACTACTGCCCCCAGTGGTCGGCTCGTGTAAGCGCTGTAGCTTCGCATCCAAGCTCCGATGAACAGAACAAGAGGACGGACAGAAGCCACATAGAGCATAAACGAACCGTGTATGTCTTTCCACAATAGTGTTTTTCCATTTGATCGCGGGTACTCTGCAAGTGTTCCTTCTCGCCTCATGGCACAAGCAGCCCTGTGTGACTGGCCATAGAGGGACATTCAGACTGCACCAAAAACAGGAAGGCTAATGGACCTTCACTCTGCCAAAGCCCAGCGCTGCTGCTGCTGCTGCTGCTGCTGCTGCTGCTGCTGCTGCTGCTGCTGCTGCTGCTGCTGCTGCTGCTGCTGCTGCTGCTGCTGCTGCTGCTGCTGCTGCTGCTGCTGAAGCTGGTCCGAGCGGGCGGCTGAAAATACATCACACCCTGAACCAACGGCAAAAACAACCGACTCAGTGTACGGACAGGCAGACACACCCTCCAGAGGTGAGCGAGGGAGGAGAGGACGGGGTGAAGGGGGGAGCGGTGAGAGAGGGAGAGAGAAAAACATGGCAGGACTAGGGAAGGGGAAACCTTGTGCAAAAGCTACAACGTGTAAATCACTTGCGGCAGACACATCAAGGAATTTATGAAGGACATCTGTAGCCACTTTTGTAACATCTGTAGCCACTTTTGTAACGTCTGTAGCCACTTCTGTAACGTCTGTAGCCACTTCTGTAACATCTATAGCCACTTCTGTAACGTCTGTAGCCACTTCTGTAACATCTATAGCCACTTCTGTAACGTCTGTAGCCACTTTTGTAACGTCTGTAGCCACTTCTGTAACGTCTGTAGCCACTTCTGTAACATCTATAGCCACTTCTGTAACGTCTGTAGCCACTTTTGTAACGTCTGTAGCCACTTCTGTAACGTCTGTAGCCACTTTTGTAACGTCTGTAGCCACTTCTGTAACGTCTGTAGCCACTTCTGTAACATCTATAGCCACTTCTGTAACGTCTGTAGCCACTTCTGTAACATCTATAGCCACTTCTGTAACGTCTGTAGCCACTTCTGTAACATCTATAGCCACTTCTGTAACGTCTGTAGCCACTTCTGTAACATCTATAGCCACTTCTGTAACGTCTGTAGCCACTTCTGTAACATCTATAGCCACTTCTGTAACGTCTGTAGCCACTTCTGTAACATCTATAGCCACTTCTGTAACGTCTGTAGCCACTTCTGTAACATCTATAGCCACTTCTGTAACGTCTGTTGCCACTTCTGTTGCCACATTCGTCCTGGCAGAATTGACTGAAACACAAACATTGATTCATAGGTTCCACCAGTCGACATTTTGAGGACTTTGGTAACACTTTAAAATCTCTCTCTTTCTTTTGTAACAAACTTTTCTACATTAATAATACTTTAATACTTCACTTCTGACGCGAACACCGTGCGTCACGAAGCCTGAATCATTCTTAATAAACTCTTTGCTCATTATGATTTGAGTCTTAGCTCATGCTTAGTCATCGTAAAGTAGCACCGGGACATTTCTAGTGCTTTTGACTATATTGGACAAATAAAGACAACTGTCCCAAAACTGCCACGTAACACAATGCGATTCGATCTTCAGATTCGGATACTTTTGTTTCACATTGTGCGGCTCGAGGAGGCAGCGATGTGTTTGCGAAATCCTCGGTAACTCTGTCCTCGTCCTCGGGTCAAACGCTCGGGCCATAATAAGCCCTGGCTGGTAAAAGGGTTTCCTCGCACTTTCTAAATGGGGAGCGAACATAAGGCTATTTCTGTAACAATGTTGTAAATTCAAAAGAGATGGTAAATCACGGGACATGGTTTGGGGACGCGGCTCCCAAAAACATCACAGTTATTCACAGTTATTGTCTTGTCTCCTCTGAGGACAGAAGAAGTGACAACAATGTCTGAGTGAGGTGGACATATACAAACTTAAAGAACATCTACATATGAAACAGGGGTTGCTTCTGACAATGCAGAACCAGCTTATCGTATTTACAGAAAGACAAGACTTATTAAGATGATTTCCTTTAGTTAAACAAATTGTCTACTTTGTACAGTTTATTGGTTCAGGAACAAAGTATAAAACTTTAACTGTCTGTAGGTTCATTCATCACATGCTACCATTAGCAGGCTAATTGCTGCTTATGGCTAACGTACATGAAAAACACTATACATTTATCAAACACGTGGAGCCTGGTCAAATATTTACATCGTTTATTGTCACGAAACAACTAAATGGATGAATGAGTTGGTATTTCTAAATTATGGCCACTGTGAGGAGCATTTTTGCCTCTTTTTGCCAGGGATCAACACTTCCTGTTGTAATCGCACTTCCAGTCCAGCGGGAATGCCGTTGGTTTAACGAGGGAAAAGTCCGGCCGCTAAAACATGCAAAAAGTAGATCGATTTGGGTAAAATATCCAGTGTTCATGTGACAAGTCAACAATGCAACGATTCCCTGGGCCTGAAAACCACTGTTTGGTCTGTGTAAAACTTCTTTTCTCTGGAAGTCGCAGCCGTCATGTCTGGTGGTTGAAAGGAGCGCACTTTTCCCCAAACATCTCGCACCCCCCCAGACACTTTTCTGCATTTTCCAAACGAGCGCGCCCCACAATCTGAGACGCAGTAAACTGAAACTTCCCTTCTCACCTCATGGGTGTGTCTGGGTCATATTTGGCGTAACTGATCTGGGTGAAGGACACTCTACCCCTTCAGTCACCCAGGACCTCCTCATATAAATACAAGCTCCACGGCACGACAAGTATGCCCCGACCTCAACCCTGGCTGAGCAACTCCCGAAAAATGTTTACCTGCAGCTTCTGGACCACAGACGGCAATGCAGACGGGAAGATGTATGAGCGAAACCTGCAGCATTATACAATCATTAGATCACCATGTTTCATAGGACCACCATGTTTCATAGGACCACCATGTTTCATAGGACCACCATCAAACCTGGGACTAAACCCAGACCATGGATGAACCAGGACTAGAAAAGGACCAAACCAAGGTTTTGGTCCTTTTCTAGTCCTTTGGTCCTCTACCTCAGGACAAATGACATGCTTCGACTGGCCCTGGTGCCCCACGTAGGACCCTGCTCAGGGCCTCGTGAGCAGCTGACATCACCCAAACATAAACTTAAACATACCGTAATTATATTTCTTCCTCATAAGGTCACTCTTAGTCACTCTTAGCCATCACCGAAAGAGTTCAGTAATTCTAAGTTTGTGTCTCATTGTGAGATGGGACTAAAGCTCGAGAAAACAGGAAACTACTTCCAGTTTATCCTCAGCTTTTTCTGCATTTATTTCACTTCTCTGCAAAGCCGCGTTTTAACCTCTCTTTCTGTAACGCATTGGCTTTGGATAATGTTAGAAACATTATGCACTGGAATTATAATATTTTGGGTCTTGACGCGAGTGCCGTGCGTCACAAAACAGAAAACAGCTGATGCTAACGTGGATATCATTTTAAGCCTTTGTAAGAGTCTGTTTTGTACAATTCTTTTGAATAGATTGTTATCAGTATGTCGTGTCTGAAAAGGAAAAGGAAATTAAATAATGTAATAAATTTGTGATTTGATTTTGACAATAGCAAAAGGTAAATCTTTTTATTTAAAAACAAATATAAATATATTATTATTTATTATATTTATTAAATATTTATTTATTTTTTTAGCTTAAATGTGTTCAAAATGTACTTTATTTTCACCATGTACAACAACAAAATTAAAGAATCATATAGATATAGCATAATCTTAAGTTATTTTAAGTTACTTTTTCTCTGTAACATAACTTTATATATAACCTATATATTTCTCATTAACATAAAGGTTTAATATATGTACATAACATAAGAAACAACCCAAGCCATGTTTGACATTACCATCTTGTTTTGCCGTTCCCATTCGTTTCCGAGGCTTCAAACATAATCCAACCAGAGCTGAAATGTGGTGTAAAACTGTAGGATCGTCCACACAGAGAGGAAGAAGAAAGTCAAATTAAGTCCATGGTCTAAAATCAAATAAAAAACAAATTATTCATGTTTGAAATCCTGAAAGCGAATGACACGAGTCATTGCTGCTTTCACCGAGCTCAGAGCTCAGAGCTCAGAACGCTGGTGCTATGTTTGTCTGAGAGGGACAGCGTGACTAAACATGAGGCTATGGGAAAGAGAGGGAGAGAGGGAGGGAGAGAGGGAGAGGAGGGAGGGAGGGAGGGAGAGGAGGGAGAGAGGGAGAGGAGAGGGAGAGGAGAGAGAGAGGGAGAGGAGAGAGGGAGGGAGAGAGGGAGAGGAGAGAGAGAGGAGGGAGGGAGGGAGAGGAGGGAGAGAGGAGGGAGGGAGGGAGAGAGGAGGGAGGGAGGGAGAGGAGGGAGAGAGGGAGAGGAGAGAGAGAGGGAGAGGAGAGAGGGAGGGAGAGAGGGAGAGGAGAGAGAGAGGAGGGAGGGAGGGAGAGGAGGGAGAGAGGAGGGAGGGAGGGAGAGGAGGGAGAGAGGAGGGAGGGAGGGAGAGGAGGGAGAGAGGGAGAGAGAGGAGGGAGGGAGGGAGAGAGGGAGAGGAGAGAGAGAGGAGGGAGGGAGGGAGAGGAGGGAGAGAGGAGGGAGAGGAGGGAGGGAGAGAGGGAGAGGAGAGAGAGAGGGAGAGGAGAGAGAGAGGGAGAGGAGAGAGGGAGGGAGAGAGGGAGAGGAGAGAGAGAGGAGGGAGGGAGGGAGAGGAGGGAGAGAGGAGGGAGGGAGGGAGAGGAGGGAGAGAGGAGGGAGGGAGGGAGAGGAGGGAGAGAGGGAGAGAGAGGAGGGAGGGAGGGAGAGAGGGAGAGGAGAGAGAGAGGAGGGAGGGAGGGAGAGGAGGGAGAGAGGAGGGAGAGGAGGGAGGGAGAGAGGGAGAGGAGAGAGGGAGGGAGAGGAGGGAGGGAGAGGAGGGAGGGAGGGAGGGAGAGGAGAGAGAGAGGGAGAGGAGAGAGAGAGGGAGAGGAGAGAGGAGAGAGAGAGGAGGGAGGGAGGGAGAGGAGGGAGAGAGGAGGGAGGGAGGGAGGGAGGGAGAGGAGGGAGAGAGGGAGAGGAGAGGGAGAGGAGAGAGAGAGGGAGAGGAGAGAGGGAGGGAGAGAGGGAGAGGAGAGAGAGAGGAGGGAGGGAGGGAGAGGAGGGAGAGAGGAGGGAGGGAGGGAGAGGAGGGAGAGAGGAGGGAGGGAGGGAGAGGAGGGAGAGAGGGAGAGAGAGGAGGGAGGGAGGGAGAGAGGGAGAGGAGAGAGAGAGGAGGGAGGGAGGGAGAGGAGGGAGAGAGGAGGGAGAGGAGGGAGGGAGAGAGGGAGAGGAGAGAGAGAGGGAGAGGAGGGAGGGAGAGAGAGAGAGGGAGGGAGAGAGGGAGAGGAGAGAGAGAGGAGGGAGGGAGAGGAGGGAGAGAGGAGGGAGGGAGGGAGAGGAGGGAGAGAGGGAGAGAGAGGAGGGAGGGAGGGAGAGAGGGAGAGGAGAGAGAGAGGAGGGAGGGAGGGAGAGGAGGGAGAGAGGAGGGAGAGGAGGGAGGGAGAGAGGGAGAGGAGAGAGGGAGGGAGAGGAGGGAGGGAGAGGAGGGAGGGAGGGAGGGAGAGGAGAGAGAGAGGGAGAGGAGAGAGAGAGGAGGGAGGGAGGGAGAGGAGGGAGAGAGGGAGAGAGAGGAGGGAGGGAGGGAGAGAGGGAGAGGAGAGAGAGAGGAGGGAGGGAGGGAGAGGAGGGAGAGAGGGAGAAAGAGGAGGGAGGGAGGGAGAGAGGGAGAGGAGAGAGAGAGGAGGGAGAGGAGGGAGAGGAGGGAGAGAGGGAGAGAGGGAGGGAGAGGAGGGAGGGAGGGAGAGGAGGGAGGGAGGGAGAGGCGGGAGGGAGAGGAGAGAGAGAGGGAGAGAGAAGAGGGAGGGACGGAGAGAGGGAGGGAGGGAGAGAGAGAGAGAGAGAGAGAGAGAGAGAGGGAGGGAGGGAGAGAGGAGGGAGGGAGAGAGGGAGAGAGAGAGAGAGAGGGAGGGAGAGAGAGGGAAGGAGGGAGAGAGAAGAGGGAGAGAGGAGGGAGGGAGAGGGAAGGAGGGAGAGAGAAGAGGGAGAGAGGAGGGAGGGAGGTAGAGAGGGAGAGGGAGGGAGGGAGAGAGAGAGGGAGAGAGGAGGGAGGGAGGGAGGGAGGGAGAGAGAGAGGAGGGAGGGAGAGGAGGGAGGGAGGGAGAGAGAGGGAGGGAGAGAGGGAGAGAGGGAGGGAGAAATGGAGGGAGCGAGAGAGGGAGGGAGAGGAGGGAGAGGAGGGAGAGAGGGAGGGAGAAATGGAGGGAGCGAGAGAGGGAGGGAGAGGAGGGAGAGAGGGAGAGAGGGAGGGAGAGAGGGAGAGGAGGGAGGGAGGGAGGGAGAGGAGGGAGAGAGGGAGAGGAGATGGAGAGGAGAGAGAGAGGGAGAGGAGAGAGGGAGGGAGAGAGGGAGAGGAGAGAGAGAGGAGGGAGGGAGGGAGAGGAGGGAGAGAGGAGGGAGGGAGGGAGAGGAGGGAGAGAGGAGGGAGGGAGGGAGAGGAGGGAGAGAGGGAGAGGAGAGAGAGAGGGAGAGGAGAGAGGGAGGGAGAGAGGGAGAGGAGAGAGAGAGGAGGGAGGGAGGGAGAGGAGGGAGAGAGGAGGGAGGGAGGGAGAGGAGGGAGAGAGGAGGGAGGGAGGGAGAGGAGGAGAGAGGGAGAGAGAGGAGGGAGGGAGGGAGAGAGGGAGAGGAGAGAGAGAGGAGGGAGGGAGGGAGAGGAGGGAGAGAGGAGGGAGAGGAGGGAGGGAGAGAGGGAGAGGAGAGAGAGAGGGAGAGGAGAGAGAGAGGGAGAGGAGGAGGGAGGGAGAGAGGAGAGGAGAGAGAGAGGAGGGAGGGAGGGAGAGGAGGGAGAGAGGAGGGAGGGAGGGAGAGGAGGGAGAGAGGAGGGAGGGAGGGAGAGGAGGGAGAGAGGGAGAGAGAGGAGGGAGGGAGGGAGAGAGGGAGAGGAGAGAGAGAGGAGGGAGGGAGGGAGAGGAGGGAGAGAGGAGGGAGAGGAGGGAGGGAGAGAGGGAGAGGAGAGAGGGAGAGGAGGGAGGGAGGGAGGGAGAGGAGAGAGAGAGGGAGAGGAGAGAGAGAGGGAGAGGAGAGAGGAGAGAGAGAGGAGGGAGGGAGGGAGAGGAGGGAGAGAGGAGGGAGGGAGGGAGGGAGGGAGAGGAGGGAGAGAGGGAGAGGAGAGGGAGAGGAGAGAGAGAGGGAGAGGAGAGAGGGAGGGAGAGAGGGAGAGGAGAGAGAGAGGAGGGAGGGAGGGAGAGGAGGGAGAGAGGAGGGAGGGAGGGAGAGGAGGGAGAGAGGAGGGAGGGAGGGAGAGGAGGGAGAGAGGGAGAGAGAGGAGGGAGGGAGGAGAGAGGGAGAGGAGAGAGAGGAGGGAGGGAGGGAGAGGAGGGAGAGAGGAGGGAGAGGAGGGAGGGAGAGAGGGAGAGGAGAGAGAGAGGGAGGGAGAGGAGGGAGGGAGAGGAGAGAGGGAGGGAGAGAGGGAGAGGAGAGAGAGAGGAGGGAGGGAGAGGAGGGAGAGAGGAGGGAGGGAGGGAGAGGAGGGAGAGAGGAGAGAGAGGAGGGAGGGAGGGAGAGAGGGAGAGGAGAGAGAGAGGAGGGAGGGAGGGAGAGGAGGGAGAGAGGAGGGAGAGGAGGGAGGGAGAGAGGGAGGGAGAGGAGGGAGGGAGAGGAGGGAGGGAGGGAGGGAGAGGAGAGAGAGAGGGAGAGGAGAGAGAGAGGAGGGAGGGAGGGAGAGGAGGGAGAGAGGGAGAGAGAGGAGGGAGGGAGGGAGAGAGGGAGAGGAGAGAGAGAGGAGGGAGGGAGGGAGAGGAGGGAGAGAGGGAGAAAGAGGAGGGAGGGAGGAGAGAGGGAGAGGAGAGAGAGAGGAGGAGAGGAGGGAGAGGAGGAGAGAGGGAGAGAGGGAGGGAGAGGAGGGAGGGAGGGAGAGGAGGGAGGGAGGGAGAGGCGGGAGGGAGAGGAGAGAGAGAGGGAGAGAGAAGAGGGAGGGACGGAGAGAGGGAGGGAGGGAGAGAGAGAGAGAGAGAGAGAGAGAGAGAGAGAGAGAGAGGAGAGAGAGGGAGGGAGGGAGGGAGGGAGAGAGGAGGGAGGGAGAGAGGGAGAGAGAGAGAAAGAGGGAGGGAGAGAGAGGGAAGGAGGGAGAGAGAAGAGGGAGAGAGGAGGGAGGGAGAGGGAAGGAGGGAGAGAGAAGAGGGAGAGAGGAGGGAGGGAGGTAGAGAGGGAGAGGGAGGGAGGGAGAGAGAGAGGGAGAGAGGAGGGAGGGAGGGAGGGAGAGAGAGAGGAGGGAGGGAGAGGAGGGAGGGAGGGAGAGAGAGGGAGGGAGAGAGGGAGAGAGGGAGGGAGAAATGGAGGGAGCGAGAGAGGGAGGGAGAGGAGGGAGAGAGGGAGGGAGAGGAGGGAGAGAGGGAGGGAGAAATGGAGGGAGCGAGAGAGGGAGGGAGAGGAGGGAGAGAGGGAGAGAGGGAGGGAGAGAGAGAGGGAGGGAGAGAGGGAGGGAGAGGAGGGAGGACAGAGAGTTTGCAATGGAGGAAGAGGGAACCAGGAAGAAAGGAGGTGTGGGGAAAAGGATGGTTAGAAAGAGAGGAGAGAGAAAGAGGGAGGAGGAGGAGAGAGAGAGAGGTGGAGATGATAGAGAAGGGAACAAAGGAGAGGAGAGAGAGAAAAAAGAGGAGAGGAGCGAGAAAGAAAGAGAAGGGAATGAAGGAGATGAGAGAGAAGAGAAGAGGAGAGATAAAAGAGAGGAGCAAGAAGGAGAGGAGAGAGAAGAAGAGGAGAGAGAAGAGGAGATAGTGAGAGAAGGAGAGGAGAAAGAGGAGAGTGAAGGAGAGAGAGAGGGAAGAAGAGGAGAGGTAAAGGGCATGTCTTCAGTCTGATGAAGCGTCCCTGTGAGGGCAGATGTAACACATTATCCACTGGAGTCACACTGAAAATGAGCCAGCAAAGTGACCAAAACTGTGACATATACAAGATATACTGAGACTCAGTGCTAAGTATTGCAATATTTTAACCATAATAAATGAAAAGAACACATCTAAACAAAAATAATTAAAATATAATAAGGAACTGCAATACTTTATCTTGAATACATTTACATTGAATGCTTCTGTAAGTGCAAATGTACATTAATGGCTGTGGTTGTACAACAAACTTCTTCACTGTTTCATTAAGAATACAGATTGCAGCATTAGCTTTGCCTGTAACTTACTCAGAAAACGCCAATATTGTATGATCCAGTATTTAAATGCACAGTGCTGCCCTCTGCTGTCCTGCCACAATCCCAGTCACTATAACTGACTGTGGCCGGAGAGCACTGCAGTTATTATGCCCAGGACGACATTAAAGTCCTGCATTATGGACAACATGGACTATTCATGGACTATTCATGGACTATTCATGGACTATTCATGGACTATTCATGGACTATTCATGGACTATTCATGGACTATTCATGGGTTTCAGTCACGTGACTTTGTTGTTGCCACGATGTCACACTGTTGTCTCTCTGCATAAACATAGCATGAAACGAAAAATGAAAAGAGTTGATACTTCAAGAAGACAGGAGTTATGGATTTAGAAGCAGAGACAACATTTCCATCTGATCTTCCTTTGCACCCAAAAGCCCTCTGCACCGGACACGCCCTCTGCACCGGACACGCCCTCTGCACCGGACACGCCCTCTGCACCCGGCACGCCCTCTGCACCGGACACGCCCTCTGCACCTGGCACGCCCTTTGCACCGGACACGCCACCCTCTGCATCGGACACGCCCTCTGCACCCGGCACGCCCTCCGCACCCGGCACGCCCTCAGCACCGGACACGCCCTCCGCATCGGACACGCCCTCTGCACCGGACACGCCCTCAAAGCTTTCAGGAGCACGGACTTTGTGTCTGATCCTAAAATATAACACCCGGGCAGTTGGTAAATTAGACTCGTTAAAACTGTCTGCAATGTTTATTAGCATAGCCGCGCAGTACTATTTAAACTAGCATTAGCATCAGCTGCTAACGACCTGAAACAAACAGCTCAGCCTCAGTCTGGAGTAATATCTGGACAAACGTGGTTTTTATCATGTTCTCGCTGCCGTTCTCCAGGTGGCAGTAGCAACCAGCGTGTGACGTCACTTCGGATCCATGAACATGAACATGAATGAATCGTCCGGGGTCACACAGCTGCCCTGGGTCAGACTGAGATGTGGCAGCCATTCAGTCACGTCCACCCCAATATGTGACAGAATCTAGTGAAAACGACGTGTTCCTCATTCTGATATAACAGCACGTAATCCCCAGCAACATGATTGAGACGTGACCAGGCCTGACAGGCGTGTTTATGCGTGTCACGTGTGAACCTAAAGCAGGCTCTCTCTGCTCTCTCTCTCTGTGACTTCACGTGACAACCATCCCATCACGCTGGACTCAAACTGACCTAACATAAGTCACATACATTTCATACAACAGTGAAGATGTCAATGCACTTGAGCACATTACTGGAGGTGTGTCTTCTGAAACAGCAGCAGTAGGGTGAGTTTATTTTAACCTGGAACAGCACATTAAAACTAGGACTAAACTAGGACTAAACCTGGACTCAAACATGGCTCAAAACGTATGGACGCACCCTTGCACTCGTCATCATTTTGCAGCGCTAAATGACAAATCAAATTTCCCAACTCTTATATTGCAAAAGCTGAACGAAAAAGAAACGTTGCGAATGCCACAAATGTAACTAAACGATTATTAGTCAGCAGTGTTTAGACGTTGTAAATCCCGGACATGTTTTGAGACAAGCGCGCCTCTATGTCGGGACGTTTATTCCTGTCCCGGCGCTCCAGGCACGTCCCGTACCGCCTCGGCCCTCGCGCCTCGTTAGCATTCCGTACCGGTAGTTAGCATAGCTCACCCCGACCCCCCCCTCCTGAGCTCCCACCATGCACCTGGGCTTAAGCGATCAACAACAAACACACTTAACTGTTATTGTTTTGTCTGGTAACGACAGTAGTCAAAGGGTTAAAATAGCGACAGGTCAAAGCCGTCCTGTTGTTGGTTATTGTTAGCCTCACGTAGGGATTTGTACTCTGCCTTAAAGCTAAGTTAGGTTATTTAGTCATTTGAGACACAATATACATCAACCTGATAAGGAGGGACTGGAAATTGTGCCAAAAGTCCATTTTCATCATAAACTACAACTCTTCATCAGTATATTGTGAGTGATGAGGTTTTTGGGGCGGCGAGCTTTATGAGCGGTGAGACAATGGCTTTTGTTGGTGTTTTGGCTGGGCCTGAGTGGACGGGATTAGAGGATTACAGTATAAGATTCTCCATTTTCAAACAAAAGCCTAAACAGCTGTACTCAGGACTGGACCATCTGCTCTGGACATGTGGCGGGAAACGTGTATGAAACCAGGCTGAGGATGCCGTCTCTTCTGAGGCCGACATTCAGGCCAGAGAAGATTGTCTTTAGGATTCTGGTGACCATTTTGGTTTGGTCATCTTTTCCGCAAACAGGAAAACAATATCATAGTATTACAGCGGATGGGGCCTTAGCTTAGCAGGGACATCACATGTGTGTCCAGTTAAGTTGTTTTGGTCTGAGACTGGCGAGGCCACTCCAAAACCTTGATATACGTCTTATGGAGCCACTGGTTCTCCTGGCTGTGTGCTTCAGGTCATTGTCACGTTGAAAGACCCAGCCACGATCCATCTTCAAAATATCACAATACATTCATTTATTCTCTCCTTAATACAGTGCAGTCGTCCTGTCCCCTGTGCGGAAAAGCACCCCCAAAGTAGGATGCTTCCTCCCCCATGCTTTACAGTCGGGATGGTGTTCTTGGGATGGTACTCATCCTTCTTCCTCCAAAAACGGCGAGTGGAGTTTATACCAAAATAATCTATTTTGGTCTCATCTGACCACATGACATTCTCCCATGATTCCTCTGGATCATCCAGATGGTCATTGACAAACTTCAGACAGGCCTGGACATGTGACTTGACTCAAGCAGTGGAGCCTTCTGTGCGATGCATGATTTTAAACCATAAAGGCATAGTGTATTACAGATAGTAACCGTTGAACCTGTGGTGCCAGCTCTCTCCAGGTCATTGACCAGCTCCTCCCGTGGAGAGTGAGAGTCAACTTTAGTCTCCTCCATTTTCAAACAGTTGATCTTTTTTCACCGAGCTGATTTCCGATTGTCCCGTAGCCCTTTCCAGCCTTGTGGAGGTCTGCAGTCTTGTCTCTGGTGTCTTCTGACAGCTCTTTGGTCTAACCCATGGCAGTAGTGTGAGTCTGACTGATTGTGGGGTGGACATGTGTCTTTATGCAGCTAACGAGCTCAAACAGGTGCTATTAAATTAGATTAATGGAGCAGAGGTGGACTTTTTAAAGGCAGACTAACAGGTCTTTGAGAGCCATACTTAGCAATGCAGCAATAACGTTGAAATAAATTATTTAAAATCAAACAATGTGATTTCTTGACTTTTCTTCCCTCTATAATTTCTAAGTGGGTGTTGAAACACTTATTTTCACTGTACGGTTGTGATTTTGGGCGAAACAAAAATGTTTTAATTGAACTGAAAAAAGAGTAAATACTTATGGTGCACGAATATACATTTTGGAGCTAATTTAGCTGTGCAGACTTCACTCTTTTGCTATTTTGTGACTTTGGTGGTCTTGGTGTGTCCCTCTTCGAAAAACTATTGTCCAACTACAAGAGTTCAGTGAGATTTAGAAGCCGCAGTCTGAAGGTTGCATAGGTCTGTGTGTTTGACAAATAAAACTGTTTCAGTCCCCCCTCCATCATAATGATTCAGTCCGCTCGATGCTTGGGCTCATGAGCTGACAAATTCACAAAATCACAAATCATTTTGTCAAAAGTTTTAGACAGACTTGTGTAAATAAGAAAATAATCAGTGAGAATGTGGTACGGTGTTAAATACGGGGAAAACATTGGGGCGGGGGTGATTACTTTTTAAAAATCCAGAATTGCTAGCGGCGCCCCTGGAGGTCATTCAGAGCAGTGGTTCTCAAAGTGTGGGACAGGTGCATGGAAGTATAACAAGATCTTCTTATAGTTCTATATAGTTCTTATAGTATATCCATGGGCAGGTGACACTAGTGTTGCTATGGATCTTATAAAGCGCTCATACTTGCTGTTTACATTTTGAAAATAACAATTTTTGCCATGTTAATGATTAACAATGACATTTTCATTTGATAGAGACTCCATAAATGACTGAAGAATAGAATGGGACCACTGATGAAGAGAATCAGCTTATTGGCCGGATGGAATGAGTTAGAGTACTGCAGTACCTTCAAAAGCCACTAGATGGGGCTTACATTTCAGAAACACACTGATCTCTTAAATACATGCCATGTTAACATTAGTTAACGTTTAGTAAATGCAACTCTTCCATACTTTTAAAATACATTTTGGACAAATATTTAACACTTGTTTGTTTACTTGAGGCTGAGTTACATGCAGCAGGTGACAGTGTCAGCTGTGCCAGACAGGGCCAATCACTGACAATGGACCTGTCACAATACGAGTGTTAGTGTTACCACATGTGGTACATCACATGTTACCACACATGTTACCACATGTGTTACCACATGTGTTACATCACATGTGTTACCACATGTGTTACATCACATGTTACCACACGTGTTACCACATGTGTTACCACACGTGTTACATCACATGTTACCACATGTGTTAACACAGGTGTTACATCACATGTTACCACATGTGTTACCACAGGTGTTACATCACATGTTACCACATGTGTTACCACAGGTGTTACATCACATGTGTTACATCACATGTTACCACATGTGTTACCACATGTGTTACATCACATGTGTTACATCACATGTTACCACATGTGTTAACACAGGTGTTACATCACATGTTACCACATGTGTTACCACATGTGTTACATCACGTTACCACATGTGTTACCACATGTGTTACATCACATGTGTTACATCACATGTTACCACATGTGTTAACACAGGTGTTACATCACATGTTACATCACATGTGTTACATCACATGTGTTACATCACATGTTACCACATGTGTTAACACAGGTGTTACATCACATGTGTTACCACATGTGTTACATCACATGTTACCACATGTGTTAACACAGGTGTTACATCACATGTGTTACCACATGTGTTACATCACATGTTACCACACGTGTTACCACATGTGTTACATCACATGTTACCACATGTGTTAACACAGGTGTTACATCACATGTGTTACCACATGTGTTACATCACATGTTACCACACGTGTTACCACATGTGTTACATCACATGTTACCACATGTGTTAACACAGGTGTTACATCACATGTTACCACACGTGTTATCACACGTGTTACCACAAATGAAGGTAAGTAAAAGTAAAAAGTATCCAGTGTAAAATGTACTTAAAGTAAGTCAAGTACAGATATACAGTACATGTACAGTATTTTCACCTTTGTACTAGAAGCAGAAGAAGATTGTGATGCACAGATTAAAATAATCAATCTTGTTAAGACTTTCTTCCCACATTTCCCTTAGTGCAGCCAAATGTACACAGGCTTTAATCCCATTTGAGCCAAACTGTGGACATGTCAGAGGAATGTCCCCATCTCTCATCCCCCTCGCACATGTCCCGTCCCCCCACAGAAGGTGCTAATGTTACACCCTTTTAGCGCTAAACCCGGGACTCTGCGGCGGACGACACTTGTTATAGAGCCATTAGGGACAGGACCGAGGCGGGACGGGACCTGATCGAACCACAGGGCGTGCAAGTGTGTGTGGACGTGTGCGTAGGGCTATTTTGGCTCGTCCCGCAGACTGCCTGACCCCCCGGAGCTCATAAATCAGCCCAGGACAGGTTCAGGACAGTGGAGACAGAGCAGAGACGCACGGCAGACGTTTAACTGCATTGTTCCCGTGGATGTGACGGGGCCGGTGTGAAAGGAGACGCCTACAAGCAAGGTTTATGTTCAGAGGGTTAACTTGTCTCTAAGCATGCACAAACATTTATTTATTTAATTATGAAAAATACCCTCATCATTCTCAGTGAGGTGCAGAATTATTTGGGGTTTTTGCCTCATTTTTGCACATGTATTGTTTCATTTATTTATCACTTTATCTATAACTTTATATGGTAAAATGGAAACTGAAAGTAGTTTCTCTGCGCAGAGTTTAGCTAGCTTGTTTGCTAACGGCAGGGGACATAGGGGACAAATAGGTACAAGAGGCTGTACCTATTTATTTTCGTGCGTGTGGAATAAAAACAAATCTGTACAAACATAGTGTAAAAGAAGCTATTCCTGTGAAATGTGTTTTATTCTCTGCCAAGCTGGTTAGCATGTTAGTTGTTAGCTTTACCGTGACTTGCTCTGGCCTCTTGCAGTTGTGTAAAGTGCTTATAAACTAATTGTGGTGAATATTTAGGATCCTCTGAATACATTTGTTAAGTGAGCAATAGATATGGAAAAAAATTAACCAGTTCTGTTTTTCAAGTTGTTAAGACATTTAAAGTCTGGTACAGCACCTTTAAATAGGTCTCTGTGTTAAGCGAATTAATTGTTGTGAGGCGATTTGAAGTGCTCGGACACACTAATAACTGAGAGAACACTTTCAGTTTACACTTGACCTTATACAGTTCATTTGAGCAAAACAAAAAAACTCCACAGAGGAAAATGAGTCAAACATAAAGCAAAGAACACTGCCCATAATGATGTCAGCACTGGCCATGATTATGTCAGTTTGACCTCTATAAAAAGGTGTAATAAATGATAATTGTGGCTTCAAAATTGAGAATCTTTTGAGAATGTGTTTGAAATATTAGTGACATTAACAGGATAATTTTGAATGCATTGCAAAGTAAAGATCTGATTATCCCACACAGAGGCTCGTAAAAGCTCACAAAGCTGAAGGATCAGAGAACGTCTCAGTCTAGAGTGTCTAGTCCTGGGGCAGATCTGGACCCGTGCGTGTGAACAATGCCCTCTGGCCTTGGTGGGACGTCCCAGAGAATCGCTGACATCAGCACTAAGCAACTGCTGCATCTGTTACTGCAGTGCACCACGGGATACTACAGTCGCTACTACATGGCAAGTTACGCACACCTATGAAACCGGAATCAAACTGGGACTAAACCTGGACATAAAAGAAACAAAAAACAGAACTGGTTAATGTACTAGTTGTGTTCTTGAGAGAGTTTGATAAGCATAAATTCCCATGCTCAACACGTTCTTGTGATGTAGACCGGTCTCAGCATTGGGAGAAAAAATGAGCGATGAAGGCTGCACAACGCGCTCTGTAATCCCGGATTTTCTGAATGACACACAGAGCAGGGGGTGTGGTCTCTGCCAGTTGACCAATTAGATAAAGGCGAAGCGGGGAGCTGCGTCAATCAATCATGATCGCGAATTAAACTATTGATCAAGTATTGAATCTGTAACGTGAACGGATTGAACAGTACATTGAGTTTAGAAATCATCTGAATGAGAAATACCGTATTTTCCGGACTATAAGTCGCACCCTTTTTCATAGTTTTGGCCGGGTTGCGACTTATACTCACATTTATACTTATATACTTATAATCTGGAACGACTTATATGTGATATTATTTGTTATTTTCATGACGGACCGGGCTGTAACAAACAAATGCACGAGGATAAGGGCGAACGTGAAAAAAGAAGAAATGTGTGTGGCTTAAAGCTGCTTATAAAGGCCACAGGGGGGCGCTGTATTCCCTGGAGGTAAAGAGCCTGTTGCACTCACTGTGGCACTGATGAAGAAGGACAAAGTTTGCACAAACCCATGCTTTTTCTAAAGGTTAAGAGCCGTCACTAGGCAACAGAGCCCAACACTGTCTGGCTGCTCTGATTGGCTGCGGTAAAGATGGTGAAACTTCACAATGCCACTCGACAAATAGTGGTAACAGAATCACATTGAGCCCACGACATGAGGAGCGCCACCACAAATAATCGTCTACGAGAATCACTGCTTGGGCCACGCCTTCTCGGACTTGTGGAGAGGCAAAGCGGGCAAAAAATACGTAAGGTTGCAGAAGGCTTTAGTGGGGATCTTAACCTGGTCGGGAACAGTTTAGAGTAGAGAGGACCTCGCTAACATTCTAATTCAGCTTTGTTGTAAAGGCCCCGTGACTAGAACCGGACCAAACCAGGTCTACATCAGGACTAAACCAGGACAAGTGTTAGTCCGGTCTAAATACAGGTCTGGTCTAAGTCTGCGTGACAGTACGGGGGTCTCGGGTCTTGGTCTGGACACTGCTGGTGGTCCTTTCCCAGCTCCCGCAGGTCGTTGGTTCGTTGTGTCCACATTTAGTCCTGAGTCTTTTGGAGCTGTTCATATTTAGGTCCATTTCAAACAGGTCGAACACAGACAGGTGCTTAAACAAACTAAGCCCCACTCGACTCCTGAGGCTCCTCACCTGCACCACGGCACACACGGGCAGCAGCTGCTCAAACACGGCCCCCGACTCACTGCTGTCCCCCATCTTGTCCTCGAACCTGTCCCCAGTCCTGTCCCCCGTCTGGACGGGAACAGCTGCCCACGTCTCTAAAATAACGGCATTTCACTTAAAGCAAACTAAAAATACCTCTGCAGACGATTGTTAAGCAGTTTATAGAGGCTACACTCGAGGTACTGTGTGAGTGTAAGGAGCAGCTCTTAGAACCCAGAGGGAGACTGCTTAGACTGATGCCATTAAAGAGGCTAAACTATAATGATGCAATGGTAAAATATAATAGAACAACTATAACATCACACGGAGAATAGTAAAAATTATAATTTAAAAACGGTTTTATACAAAATCATTGTGGTATCAAAAATTGGTGTCGAGTATGAAGCGTATTTCTTTGTATCAAAATGGAGATGCAAATGTTAAGTGTTGTGACGCTATAACTGCTATAACTGCACTCTGAGGTTTATGCTATAATTTCCACATACATTTCCAGGTATGAATAATAGATTCATATCTCGTCTCATTTGATTTGGTCAAAATGAACAAATAAGTGCCATTTAACACTAAATGCTGCTATGTACAAGTTAAGATAATTGTCTATTGTGCATGTAAAGAGGAAAATCTTCAGATTTTGTGGCTAAATGACAGCAGAAGATGCACATTACAATAAAGTGCATTGAGGTTAAGAAGCTGCATAGGGAGGCCAATATAATACCAAATAAACCTAATAGCAAACCTAAATAGCACTATAGCTGAATTACTTTTTAATCACAAATCACAGGTCAATCACAATAAGACATTTAGTATTTTCAATTAATGCATTGGTTTTGGATAATGTTGGATACAAATAGTGCTGGAACTATAAATTGTTTGGTCTTGACACAAAGCGCTGTGTAGCGATAAACAAGAAACCGCTGATGCTAACGTGCTTTGCTAGCTTTGTTTTGCTAGCTTTGTTTTGCTTGCTGCTCAAGTCCAGCATCTATATCAGCTTTTTACCATCTTGTTTTCACTTGAATCTGTGTTTTCCAATCATCTCACTCAAATCATTCCAGGGACAAAAATAATCCAGACTGCTTTAGAAGCTAGTACCACTCGCGGCCCCCTTTGTCTTAAATAGACTGGTACTGTTCACTTAAAGCCTATATGACAGGTTAGACTACACATTTCGTAAAAAGTTTTTATGAAATCAATATAATTATGTTATAATTACTGAACACAATTATATTTTACTAAACATGTTGCTTTTTTGTCCCCAGTTTGACCATTTTTGTCAAGTTTATTCACCTTATTCTACCTTGCCCACTTTGTCCAGTCAAACCACTAAAACACGCTCTAAAGTCGATAGATTTGTGTCAAATGTCAGTCGTTCATGTGACCAACAAGTCAACAATGCACCGATTCCCATACAACACCTTCATTTTGTTTTAAGATCATTTAAACTGTCAGAAAAGCGTATCAGTTAAGTGTAAACTGTCTCTTTGTTTTCAATGGCACGTCGCACATTGATGACATCACAAAGGGATTTCGTTCCGAGAACTCAGCGCTACCGTATTTTCCGGACTATAAGTCGCACCTTTTATCATAGTTTTGGCCGGGGTGCGACTTATACTTATATTTATACTTAAATACGGATACTTATACTTAGACTCAGGAGCGACTTATGTGTGATATTATTTGTTATTTTGACACTTGCAACCTCATTTCATTCTCCAGTGAAACGTATGTTTTTTTTCTTCTCTAGTATGCATCTTTTGGCTGGTGCGACTTATGTACACACTTGTATTTGCGTTGCCGTGATACGATCGGGCCTTTGAAAAGGAGTCCAGATCGCACCTCGTCTCGTCTCTGTGGAGATGTGTGCAGTGGGCGTGTCCGAGTGTCATCACATCATCTGTCTCTGCCCATGGAAACCCGACACAGGACCAAACCTGGACCAGGATTAAACACAAGTCCTTCTCAGATCCGGTCCAAGTGCAGAGCTCAGATTTGTAAACATGAAACACCAGACTTACTGCATGTTGAGATATTTGGACTCGGAGGATAACGTGTTTGACAGAAGAAGGTGATTGTAGAATACCGTTTGTGTTTTTTAATGTACAGCGTCATGTTGACAGTAGCCGTGCTGCCAGTTACTACATCAGCAGAATGAACAATGAACATGTTTTAAGGGTTAATATAAATAATAGTAGATGTTTTGTTGCACTGGCTGCCACTTTTTTCTTTATTTTGTTGAGGTACATTAAGATTGGTCGAATAATCAATAACTCATGTATTAATAGCAACTTTACATAAATATTGGTTCTTATAGAGCTGCAACTACATATTTTGTTTATCGATTAATCTAGCAGTTATTAAGAAGCAGTAGCAGCAGCAGCAGTAGCAGTAGCAGTAGCAGTAGCAGTACTATCAGTAGTAGTTGTAGCAGTAGTAGCAGTAGCAGTAGCAGTAGCAGTAACAGTAACAGCAGTAGCAGCAGTAGCAGTAGCAGTAGTAATAGCAGTAGCGGCAGTAGCAGTAGCAGCAGTAGTAGCGGCAGTAGTGGCATTAGCAGCAGTAGCAGTAGTAGTAGCAGTACTAGCAGCAGTAGCGGCAGTAGTAGCGGCAATAGCGGCAGTAGCGGCATTAGCAGCAGTAGCAGTAGTAGTAGCAGTAGCAGTACTAGCAGCAGTAGCAGCAGTAGCAGCAGTAGCAGTAGTAGTAGCAGTAGCAGTACTAGCAGCAGTAGCAGTAGCAGCAGTAATAGCGGCAGTAGCGGCAGTAGTGGCATTAGCAGCAGTCGCAGTAGCAGTAGCAGCAGTAGCAGTAGCAGCAGTAATAGCGGCAGTAGCGGCAGTAGTGGCATTAGCAGCAGTCGCAGTAGCAGTAGCAGCAGTAGCAGTAGTAGTAGCAGTAGCAGTACTAGCAGCAGTAGCAGTAGCAGCAGTAATAGCGGCAGTAGCGGCAGTAGTGGCATTAGCAGCAGTCGCAGTAGCAGTAGCAGCAGTAGCAGTAGCAGCAGTAATAGCGGCAGTAGCGGCAGTAGTGGCATTAGCAGCAGTCGCAGTAGCAGTAGCAGCAGTAGCAGTAGCAGCAGTAATAGCGGCAGTAGCGGCAGTAGTGGCATTAGCAGCAGTCGCAGTAGCAGTAGCAGCAGTAGCAGTAGTAGTAGCAGTAGCAGTACTAGCAGCAGTAGCAGTAGCAGCAGTAATAGCGGCAGTAGCGGCAGTAGTGGCATTAGCAGCAGTCGCAGTAGCAGTAGCAGCAGTAGCAGTAGCAGCAGTAATAGCGGCAGTAGCGGCAGTAGTGGCATTAGCAGCAGTCGCAGTAGCAGTAGCAGCAGTAGCAGTAGCAGCAGTAATAGCGGCAGTAGCGGCAGTAGTGGCATTAGCAGCAGTCGCAGTAGCAGTAGCAGCAGTAGCAGTAGTAGTAGCAGTAGCAGTACTAGCAGCAGTAGCAGTAGCAGCAGTAATAGCGGCAGTAGCGGCAGTAGTGGCATTAGCAGCAGTCGCAGTAGCAGTAGCAGCAGTAGCAGTAGCAGCAGTAATAGCGGCAGTAGCGGCAGTAGTGGCATTAGCAGCAGTCGCAGTAGCAGTAGCAGTAGCAGTAGCAGTACTATCAGTAGTAGTTGTAGCAGTAGTAGCAGTAGCAGTAGCAGTAGCAGTAACAGTAACAGCAGTAGCAGCAGTAGCAGTAGCAGTAGTAATAGCAGTAGCGGCAGTAGCAGTAGCAGCAGTAGTAGCGGCAGTAGTGGCATTAGCAGCAGTAGCAGTAGTAGTAGCAGTACTAGCAGCAGTAGCGGCAGTAGTAGCGGCAATAGCGGCAGTAGCGGCATTAGCAGCAGTAGCAGTAGTAGTAGCAGTAGCAGTACTAGCAGCAGTAGCAGCAGTAGCAGCAGTAGCAGTAGTAGTAGCAGTAGCAGTACTAGCAGCAGTAGCAGTAGCAGCAGTAATAGCGGCAGTAGCGGCAGTAGTGGCATTAGCAGCAGTCGCAGTAGCAGTAGCAGCAGTAGCAGTAGCAGCAGTAATAGCGGCAGTAGCGGCAGTAGTGGCATTAGCAGCAGTCGCAGTAGCAGTAGCAGCAGTAGCAGTAGTAGTAGCAGTAGCAGTACTAGCAGCAGTAGCAGTAGCAGCAGTAATAGCGGCAGTAGCGGCAGTAGTGGCATTAGCAGCAGTCGCAGTAGCAGTAGCAGCAGTAGCAGTAGCAGCAGTAATAGCGGCAGTAGCGGCAGTAGTGGCATTAGCAGCAGTCGCAGTAGCAGTAGCAGCAGTAGCAGTAGCAGCAGTAATAGCGGCAGTAGCGGCAGTAGTGGCATTAGCAGCAGTCGCAGTAGCAGTAGCAGCAGTAGCAGTAGTAGTAGCAGTAGCAGTACTAGCAGCAGTAGCAGTAGCAGCAGTAATAGCGGCAGTAGCGGCAGTAGTGGCATTAGCAGCAGTCGCAGTAGCAGTAGCAGCAGTAGCAGTAGCAGCAGTAATAGCGGCAGTAGCGGCAGTAGTGGCATTAGCAGCAGTCGCAGTAGCAGTAGCAGCAGTAGCAGTAGCAGCAGTAATAGCGGCAGTAGCGGCAGTAGTGGCATTAGCAGCAGTCGCAGTAGCAGTAGCAGCAGTAGCAGTAGTAGTAGCAGTAGCAGTACTAGCAGCAGTAGCAGTAGCAGCAGTAATAGCGGCAGTAGCGGCAGTAGTGGCATTAGCAGCAGTCGCAGTAGCAGTAGCAGCAGTAGCAGTAGCAGCAGTAATAGCGGCAGTAGCGGCAGTAGTGGCATTAGCAGCAGTCGCAGTAGCAGTAGCAGCAGTAGCAGTAGCAGCAGTAATAGCGGCAGTAGCGGCAGTAGTGGCATTAGCAGCAGTCGCAGTAGCAGTAGCAGCAGTAGCAGTAGTAGTAGCAGTAGCAGTACTAGCAGCAGTAGCAGTAGCAGCAGTAATAGCGGCAGTAGCGGCAGTAGTGGCATTAGCAGCAGTCGCAGTAGCAGTAGCAGCAGTAGCAGTAGCAGCAGTAATAGCGGCAGTAGCGGCAGTAGTGGCATTAGCAGCAGTCGCAGTAGCAGTAGCAGCAGTAGCAGTAGCAGCAGTAATAGCGGCAGTAGCGGCAGTAGTGGCATTAGCAGCAGTCGCAGTAGCAGTAGCAGCAGTAGCAGTAGTAGTAGCAGTAGCAGTACTAGCAGTAGCGGCAGTAGCAGTAGTAGCAGCAGCAGGACCAGCACTATTATAGACTACTTGAGGGACATAGTTGCGGGACATAGTTGGACACAAGGACATGCTACGTGACCTCCTCGACGATGACAGCCCAGGACACTGTTACACTGCTTCTGGCACCGCCTTCGAAATACTTTTCCGCACATGGTCGAGGAGATACTGTTTGATGACATCCGCACACTGCAGGTCTATTGTTCAGAGACATGCAGTACGGCTCGATTATTTACTACGTATAACTTATTACATTTGTATTTATGAGCAATACAAACAGCCTTAAATTAAATACACGCAAGATAGATATGTTAATGTGTAGTAAACACTTAAAATGATGCATAGGTCAAAGTAATTCATCAATAAATTCCATGTATAGGAAAGTGGAGAGAAGCTGTTTAAATAAGGCTAAAAGCAAATAGCTGCCAGTCAATAGCGAGACATAGTTTGGTTTCTGTGAGGGACATTTGAAGGACTGACCTGATCCGAACATGGACTGTATAAATCTGTGGACAGAGTGATGTCATAGTAGTTGAAGCTAATAGCGGCTAGCTAGTTTTAGCAACTAATCCAGAGTTGAGTGCAGGTTTCACGGCAACCACAGAGCCAATCAGGACTGAGGTTACAGAAGGCACACACGGGTACTTAGCAACGAGCCGCGCCGGCCATGCCAGCTGTCAATCACAATCGGGGAGGAAAGGCACCTGATTGGTCAGTTGTAATTGTCCATCTCTTGTTTAACAAAGACAATAGCAAAATAAAAAAACACCAGGAGCAGAAAGGGAAGTGGAGCCGGAGCCGAAGGAGCCGAATCGCCGCCGTGTTTGAACCGCGGAGGCTAACGGGCTAGCTACGTCCACTCCTTTATAGTCTATGGGTCCAGTGCAAGAATGGCACATGGCTTTTAAAAACACACAGGAGCACCACCTGATGACAACACAGTGTGGAAGGGAGCGCTACGAGCTCTTGAGAGGAGACGGATTGAAGATGCAGAATAACTTCAGAAAGAGAATAGTCAAAAAGTCTGTATTACAAAGACTTAACATGTAAAAATGCTAAATAACAGTTGTTTGCATTGAAATAGCTGTTGCTGTTGCAAGAAAAGATATATATCGATATATTGTGCCGGCCCACGATAGTATAATGAGACTGTAGCACACATTCACATATGCAGGTTAGAGAAGCGCCTTGCCCAAGGACACAACAACAGTAGGAATTGGTGAGAGCTGAATTCCAACCACAAATTCAAAACACGGCACAATTAAACAAATGCAAAAATAGCTTGATATATTGCAACATGTTCTGGTAGAAGTGATTCTATTAGTTGAAGTTCATTATTAGCCAATGTATTTTTTGTAATCAATATTCAGGCTCGGTTCGCTCTGCCTCGTCTAAAATCTCAATCGTTGCGCTCCGGTTCATGTCTCCAAAGGTCAGAGAGCACTGCTGCTGCTGCTGCTGCTGCTGCTGCGACTGCTGCGGCCTCTGCGGCACACTGACACGATCCGAGACAAGTCAAGAACAAGTCAGCAGCACCTTTTTAACACAGCATGGGCCCGTTTTAGTCCAAATCACCCCCGAAACATACAAAACTACAACTACAGTCATCAATAATGTATAAAATCTTCCCATCCACTCTTACATATTGAAAACACATAAATGTTGCGACCACTTTATAATAACTACACTTTTTATAGCCTTAATAAAGCATGAACAAAGTCTTCATAATTGGTTATTAATTGGAAAATGACTGAATGTTTATAAAGCGTGGTTAGGGCTTAGTAACTACTTAATGAAGAGGTTAGGGTATTAATTAAGTAGTTGGTAAGTCTTAATCATTCTTTATAAACAATTAGTTCATTACAAATTAAGTCTTTGTTCATGCATTATTAAGGCGATTAAAAGTGTAGTGTTTTCATAAGGGGTGAACAAATATAAAAAAACGTGGTACCACTTTAAAATAACTACACATTAGTAAGCCTTAATAAAGCATGAACAACGACTTAATTCATAATGAGCAAATAGTTGATTAAGAATGATCAACGTTTAGTAAGTACTTAATTCAAGGGTTAGGGCAATAGCTAAGTAGTTTTAAGAAGGCTTTAAGACTGAACAAATTGTTCCTAAAGAATGATTAAGTAGTTTTAAGACTTAATCATTCTTTAGGAACAATTTGTTCAGTCTTTATCAAGGTTAATTAAGGCGTAGTTATTTTGCATATTGTCAGTTGCATTCTTTTCCTAACAACTAATGGCCAAAAAAAGTAAGCTGCTGCGTCCACTTGCATTTCCAACGCTGTTAATTACGCTCGAACGCACAAGGATTTGAAAATATGAATACATTGATCAATTTAACGTGTATGAATAATCGAGTCTGTCTTAACTCCAGCCATGCTGTGCCTTACCTCGTGTCTCGCCGTGCAGACGTCGCTGTCCCCGGGCTCAGCAGCTCTGTCCCCTCCGTGTGCGCTTCTCTGTCACGTGTGTGCGCGCGTGTGTGCGCGCACACACGCGCGTGCGTGCGCGTGGTGTGCGTCTCTCTCTCTGTATGTGTGTGGGGGGTTGGGGGTCCACCTGGGCGGTCCGCAGCGGCTCTCTTCTCCTCTTCTCTCTCTTCTCTCTCTCTTCTCCTCTTCTCTCTCCCCTTCTCTCTCTCTTCTCTCTCTTCTCTCTCTTCTCCCTCTTCTCCCTCTTCTCCCTCTCTCTCTCTCTCTCTTCTCCCTCTTCTCTCTCTTCTCCCTCTTCTCTCTCTTCTCCCTCTTCTCTCTCTTTCTCCCTCTTCTCCCTCTTCTCCCTCTTCTCTCTCTTCTCCCTCTTCTCTCTCTTCTCTCTCTTCTAACTCTTCTCTCTCTTCTCCCTCTTCTCTCTCTTCTCTCTCTTCTCCCTCTTCTCCTCTTCTCTCTCTTCTCTCTCTTCTCTCTCTTCTCCCTCTTCTCCCTCTTCTCCCTCTTCTCTCCTCTTCTCTCTCTTCTCCCTCTTCTCTCTCTTCTCCCTCTTCTCTCTCTTCTCCCTCTTCTCTCTCTTCTCTCTCTTCTCCCTCTTCTCCCTCTTCTCTCTCTTCTCTCTCTTCTCCCTCTTCTCCTCTTCTCTCTCTTCTCTCTCTTCTCCCTCTTCCTCTCCCTCTTCTCCCTCTTCTCTCTTCTTCTCTCTCTTCTCCCTCTTCTCTCTCTTCTCCTCTCTTCTCTCTCTTCTCCCTCTTCTCTCTCTTCTCCCTCTTCTCTCTCTCTCCCTCTTCTCCCTCTTCTCTCTCTCCTCCCTCTTCTCTCTCTCTCTCTCTCTCTCCTCCCTCTTCTCTCTCTTCTCTCTCCTCCTCTTCTCTCTCTTCTCTCTCTCCTCCCTCTTCTCTCTCTTCTCTCTCTTCTCCCTCTTCTCTCTCTTCTCCCGTCTCTCTCTCTTCTCTCTCTTCTCCCTCTTCTCTCTCTTCTCTCTCTCCTCCCTCTTCTCTCTCTTCTCTCTCTTCTCTCTCTTCTCTCTCTTCTCTCTCTTCTCCCTCTTCTCTCTCTTCTCCCTCTTCTCTCTCTTCTCTCTCTTCTCCCTCTTCTCTCTCTTCTCCCTCTTCTCTCCTCTTCTCCCTCTTCTCTCTCGTCTCTCTCCCTCTTCTCTCTCTTCTCCCTCTTCTCCCTCTTCTCCCTCTTCTCTCTCTTCTCCCTCTGGTCTCTCTATCTCCCTCTTCTCTCTCTCTCTCCCTCTTCTCTCTCTTCTCTCTCTTCTCTCTCTTCTCCCTCTTTCTCTCTCTTCTCCTCTTCTCCCTCTTCTCTCTCTTCTCTCTCTTCTCTCTCTCTCTCCCTCTTCTCTCTCTTCTCCCTCTTCTCCCTCTTCTCTCTCTTCTCCCTCTTCTCTCTCTTCTCCCTCTTCTCTCTCTTCTCTCTCTTCTCCCTCTTCTCTCTCTTCTCTCTCTCCTCCCTCTTCTCTCTCTCTCTCTCTCTCTCTCTCTTCTCTCTCTTCTCTCTCTTCTCCCTCTCTCTCTTCTCTCTTCTCCCTCTTCTCCCTCTTCTCCCTCT
>NW_027315801.1:4350047-4357547 GCF_026437365.1 Eucyclogobius newberryi
TCCTCAAAATGTTGCAGGAACTTGTGAATACTTTTGTCATTACTCTTGAATAAGTCTATATTTAATGCCCTTTAAATTGTCACTGGGTGTTGACAGTTTGTCCCTAATGGCCCCTGACCTGACCCCAGAGGATCATGGGATACCATGTGCAAGGTAACACTCTGGACAAACACTGAGCTTTTCGACTTGATACTGCACTGTCTCTTTAAATACTTGTAAATACATTTGTATTGGTATTTCATTCATCATAATGTAAAGTAATGTGAAAGACTGGATAGACTTTCACTGACCTTGTGTTTGATGTTTCCTCCTGGCAACAGTGGGCGTTAGATGAAATGACAAATAATCAGTCTGGTGAAGGTGCATGTACTTTAAAAACACGGAGGAGCACTTACTGGTTCCAGTTGTTACAGTAGAAAGAAAACACTAAACTAGTAAAAAGTTAATTTAGCTGCATCATTTCAACGAATAATATACGGCAATATTGACTGACCTCCTGTCAGTGTTTTCACATTTACAAATTTTGTCATTAAATTGTAAAAATACACATGATTATAACTCTCTTCTGTTTACTCTCCCACTTCCTGTTCTTGTGGGAAAATCTGCACGGATCATCTCATTGGTCTAAACATCAAGGACTTATCTCTGTCCGAGTCCCAGGTTGACACTCGGACCTGCAGTGTGGGGGCGCCCCAGGGCACTGTCCTCGCGCCCTTTCTCTTCACCCTTTACACTGCAGACTTCAGACATGACACGGACAGCTGTGTCCTGCAGAAGTTCTCTGACGACTCTGCCATCATCGGACTCATCACGGACGATGATGATGCGGAGTACAGAGGACTGGCGCAGGACTTTGTGGACTGGTGTCAGCGGAACCACCTCCTCATCAACGCGGAGAAGCCAAAGGAGATGGTGGTGGATTTCCGCAGACGCCACCCCACTGCCCCCTCACCAGTGAACATCCAGGGACGGGACATTGAGAGAGTGACTCATACAAGTACCGGGTGTTCATCTGAACCACAAACTGGACTGGACTCATAACACAGACGCACTGTACAGGAAGAGCCAGAGTCGGCTCTACCTCCTGAGGAGACTCAGGTCTTTTGGAGTGACAGGGCCACTCCTGAAGACCTTCTACGACTCTGTGGTGGCATCGGCCCTCCTGTACGGTGTGGCCTGCTGGAGCAGCAGCATCACAGAGAGGGAGAGGAAGAGGCTGGACAGAGTCATCAAGAAGTCCAGCTCCGTCCTGGGCTGTGCTCTGGACTCGGTGCAGGAGGTGGGGGACAGGAGGGTCCTGGCTAGATTCACATCTATGCTGGACCATGAGTGTCACCCCCTGCAGGACTCTCTGTCCGCTCTGGAGAGCAGCTTCAGTGAGAGACTGATCCACCCTCGATGTGTGAAGGAAAGGTTCCGTAGGTCTTTCCTTCCTGCTGCTGTCAGACTTTATAACAAAAACTGTTAGTACTGAACACTCGCAATACTGACCTAACCTAATACTGATGTGCAATTCTGTCATATGTGCAATTACTGTGAAATTCATGTGCAATCTATGTGCTGTCGTGACACATATTCATGTGCAATTACTGTCGTGATCACAGGCAATGGTATTTATGTATTTATTTATTTATTTGTCTATGGGAGTTTTTATTTATTTATAGGAGATCTTCTACTGAAAGTGTTTTTCAGACTTCCTATAAGTGATCTGTTCTTCTGTATCTACCTCTGTATCTACCTGCGTTGCACCAATGAAATTTCCCCATGTGGGACAATAAAGGAATATCTTATCTTATCTTAACTGTTTTAGTCGAGGCACGAGTTTTCCTGGTTAAGATTAGTTTTAGTCTAGGTCCAGGTTTAGGCCTGGTTCAATCAGGTTAAGCAGTGGTTTCTTAGCTTGGACCAGGTTTAGACTTTGTTTAGCTTTGAAATATACATTTAGACAAAGTTTTGACCTACTTTAGTCCTGCTTTTGTAATTTGGACATTTTCTAATCCTTGTTTGGATCTAGTTTAGTTCTGGTTGAGTTCTTTAGTTTTTATTGAAAGGCATGAGATGTCGTGCGGAGCTTTGACCTAAACTAGGGATGTTTGTCTGACGGTGGACGGAATACTTTGAGAATCTTCTAAATCTCATTTGTCATGTCTTCCGAAGAGGAAGAAGAGGTTGAAGACTCGTCCCACCACCCAAGGGTCACAAGGGTCACAAGGTCACTAGGCACTAGTAAATTCACACTGTTAAACCCTCTTATCTCGGAGTTAGATCATCCAACGTGGCTGCGCCCTGCGTTTGGCTGGAGTTTTACGTCCGACAGTAAAAATATTGATAGTAGTTATTTTTACATTGGTCGCTCTCTACTGCCCCCTGCTGTCTGTGAACCTGCTCCTGCGCAGCCGTTTAGCCTCTGCGGTTAGAAATGCTCTGTCATGCTAATGTTGCTAACGTCTCCACGGAGCTTATGAGAACGAAAGAAAAAGTTCACATTTAAATGTTGAATTATGACTTAAAGTGCGTTCAGACCGCGGCGTCCAATTCGCGCGCGACGCAGGAGTTTGACACCCGAACATTTGAAGGCAGACGCCCCTGTCCAATAAAGGCGTCCCAGCGCACATGTGCAGTGGAGGGGTTGTTGTTTCCCCCTGTAGCTGTGCGATGGAAGAACAAGTGGCTTTGGTGTATTCACTTTACAAAGTCCAAAAACGGAGGGGACGGGCGATGTCCGGGTTGATAAATGAACTTAATTGGATCCATATCTTGTTTGATTGAGCGCCTTCTTGGGTTTTAATGTTTGATTTGAGTCGCCCAGAACCGTCATCAAAAACTCAAAACAGACACATTCTTTCTACAAGTTTATTATATTTTACTACAACACATTGCACATACAAGTTTACAGCAGTGATGGAGGAATAAACAGGTCTCCATGGTAACCCCATGTCGACACTACAGCAGAATCATGTACGGGAAAACAACATCTGTAACCTCCGGGCAGCTAGCATACACCTCCCGTTAGCATCTAGCTTAGTACAGGGCT
This sequence comes from Eucyclogobius newberryi, assembly GCF_026437365.1. Taxonomy (NCBI): domain Eukaryota; kingdom Metazoa; phylum Chordata; class Actinopteri; order Gobiiformes; family Gobiidae; genus Eucyclogobius; species Eucyclogobius newberryi. The sequence goes on from NW_027315801.1 coordinate 4,353,082, forward strand.
AACAATATGCACATGGACATACAGGTCAAATAGACAGTGATATCCAGTTTGCAATGTTTTAGATAGTTGTACATGATTTGAACCATATAATAGGTTCTAAATGTTGCAGGTAATGTTCACACCAAGCAAAAGTCATCCAGAAGTTCTAAAAAGAATTAGCCAAAATTAGCCCCATTGTAGGCTAAAATTAATTTGTTTTTTTCAGTTTGTCAGTTGATGATGAGAAAGCTGTGCCAATTCATACATGATTATATTTCTTAATGAAGTCCAAAAAGTTACAACAAGCTAGCACGCCAAGTTAGCGCGGCAAGCTAGCACGGCAAATCTGCAATTCGACTCTGAAGACAAGATTTTACTTTCCAAAACAAATCAGTAAAAATGTCATTACACACTATTCACACGTCCCAAAAATATTGAGATCAAACAAGAATAATCTTAATCACTTTCAATGTTTAGTGTGAACAAAACCTTTACGTTGAAATTCTTTTGTTTTAGCATAACATAAAACTCAAACGTTGTTTTCTCTGACTTGGATGGACAGCCCTGAGATGTCAAATTTCAATGATTGACATGAGTTTAGTAAGATTAAGATATTATATTTTCACAATGTTCATTTTGTATCATACAGTAGCATTAGCTCAGACAATAAATACCCTTAAATCATAAATAAAATAAAAATGACATACAAAATATACAATTAAAGTTTAAATATTTCAAGCTATGTCTTTACAAAGGGTCTAATAAGAAAATAAATAATATCATTTTGACTTTGGTGAACTTTCCTTTCAATCCAAACAACATCGCTGCTTCCATCACGTCACATGTCACTCAAAATGCTTTTCAGATCTGCCTCGTCTTCCTCTCTCCTGATTGGCTGGTCAGGATTCACAACGAGGAAGTAAACATTCCGTTTTTTTCAGTGTCCTCAAACTCAAGTGGCTGCTTGAGTTCAGAACATCTAAAAAAAACGTTAACACTTTCAAAACACAACCGCACATGGCTTTCCATTAGTCCACACTGCAAAAGTAAAAGTCTACTTCAGTTAAAATGACATGATTTCATATTGAGTTTGATTAGTTTGTCTTACGTTGCTCAAAAAAAGTACGTTAATTGTTGATTTTAAATAAACACCATCTAATTTGATCTAATATTGCCTTTATTTATAATTACCTTAAAAAAACTTTGCTTTGGCAGGACATCAAATAAGAAGATGAGTTTTGGAGTGTATTTTTACATTAACAGTAAGAATTTGTTCATATTTGATTAAAAAATAATAAGAAAATTGGTTTGAACAAGTCAAAAGATCTGGTAAATAAATCTAAACCAAAATGAAATCAAGTCAAGTTAACTATAAAGATATTTATCAAATGCAGTGTTATTAGTACCAACCTTGAATAAAAATAAAACGATAAAACAAGTAGATTACATTGATATTGTTCTATGGAGCTAAAGTTCAGCACTACTTTCTAATGCTCTTGATTGACAGATATATTTGCGATCTGGTTTATGATTCAAAGATTATGATTACCAAAAAAAGTATTAGTCAAACTACTCTACATTTTCCGCTTTATGAAAGATAAAACTGAGGAACTTTCCGCACTTTTTTGGGATCGACATTAAGCAATGAATCACCGTTTTCAAATGCCCGCCTAAAGACCTAAGCATTTTTCGCATTTACATAGATACACATCGCAACAGTGGACTCTCCCTGATCTTATGTTTGCATTTCTTTTGGGATCATATTTGGATTCAAACGAAACGGGGGCATGAACACTACGTAAAGGGTGGACGTGTTTAGTTATTTTTATTTTTTTAAACATCTGTGCAAATCGCTCAGCCTTCTCCGAGAGCCTCATGCAGCCGCCGGGGAAAGCGACCCCCAAGCGAAGCGGCGTACATGCAGCGCGCCGCTTCTTCTGTTACGGTTTTAATTTATGGTGGGGGTCAGGTATGCTCGCGGGAATGCCGTGGTCCACGTGGTGAGCGCAAAGTGGCGGGCAGTTGCTGGTCAAAAGAACCCACACCGGAGCCTACATACTTCTACTGTTATTTACAGCGGTGGACGATCGCGAGGCGGCCCTGAGCGAAGGAAATCAACACACCGCCGAGTCGGACGAAGCAACGAAAACAAAACGCTTTTAGCTCACGGTGATTCGAAAGGGCAAGGCCAGGGAAGAGGAGAGAAGAGGAGGAGAGAGGAGGAGAGGAGGGCTTCATTTACAGAGGGGAGAGTGGTCCGGGTGAAGAGTAGTGGCGATGCAGAGGAGGCGGGGCGACATGCAGAAAGGGCGGGGTCCAAACGGGAACAGTGCTCGGTCACAATCTGGAAGAAAAGAGAGGATGAGAGTTACGGAGAAGAAGCAGAAAGTTGTATATCTTTTCTGATCATGTTTTACGGCTCGACTGATTCTGTATCTGCCGACAAGTCACTGTGTTCTATTAGAATAAGTCTGTAAATGATAAACAGTAATAAACAAACACTGTCTGACGGTGCGAAATTCTAATGGAGGCAAAATTTAAATAGACAACATTTTCGGTCATGTTTAGGGTTTTTAAGATGCACTTTTGCAGTATGAAGGGTTCGCCACCTGCTTGTCTCCATGGATATTATATTGCTTTGCCTGGAATTACCTATAGTAATACATTGAACCTTAATGTAATCTTAATTCAATAATTAGGTATTTTTAAAGCAAGAAAACAAAACAAAAAACAAATCTGGCTTTTGAATCAACCACAATATCCCAAAAGAAAAAAGTCAGTTTGCTTGCTTCTTTATCAAAACAAAAAGAGTAGGAAGAGTTGTAGTAGGAAAAAAGTCTTGTTTACAAAAAGAATTTCAGGTTAAAGGTGTAATGACTGTGGACAATAAAAAAATAGTGTGGACAACATTTCTTCTAAGTGTGTTTTCTATTCAATAAAATATGATAAAGGTACGACCTAGTTCAGTTTTACTCTTTACAGCAGTCCACATGCAGCGCTCACTTTCTTAATGCATTATGAGCATAATTATTCACAGTGAGTTCATAAGCGCTTTCCACAAAAAAACTGAAAACTTTTCCACAAACTGTACTGGAGTAAAACAAATGTTATTTCATTACAAGAAAGTATCAGGTGCAGCCCCTAGCCTTGTGCTTTCTTTATTTGTCACACAATTCATCTTTGTTGACCAAATCCAAACAAACTTTTGTCAGAGTAGGCCAGTGGACTGACCATGGCATTAACTGTGAGGCCGGTGGACTGACCATGGCATTAACTGTGAAGCCGGTGGACTGACCATGGCATTAACTGTGAGGCCGGTGGACTGACCATGGCATTAACTGTGAAGCCGGTGGACTGACCATGGCATTAACTGTGAGGCCGGTGGACTGACCATTGCATTAACTGTGAGGCCGGTGGACTGACCATGGCATTAACTGTGAGGCCGGTGGACTGACCATTGCATTAACTGTGAGGCCGGTGGACTGACCATGGCATTAACTGTGAGGCCGGTGGACTGACCATGGCATTAACTGTGAGGCCGGTGGACTGACCATTGCATTAACTGTGAGGCCGGTGGACTGACCATGGCATTAACTGTGAGGCCGGTGGACTGACCATTGCATTAACTGTGAGGCCGGTGGACTGACCATGGCATTAACTGTGAGGCCGGTGGACTGACCATGGCATTAACTGTGAGGCCGGTGGACTGACCATTGCATTAACTGTGAGGCCGGTGGACTGACCATGGCATTAACTGTGAGGCCAGTGGACTGACCATGGCATTAACTGTGAGGCCAGTGGACTGACCATGGCATTAACTGTGAGGCCGGTGGACTGACCATGGCATTAACTGTGAGGCCAGTGGACTGACCATGGCATTAACTGTGAGGCCGGTGGACTGACCATGGCATTAACTGTGAGGCCGGTGGACTGACCATGGCATTAACTGTGAGGCCGGTGGACTGACCATGGCATTAACTGTGAAGCCGGTGGACTGACCATGGCATTAACTGGCGGCGGTCTCCTGCTGCTGCATGATGAAGTGCCGCTTTGTGTCGTCTGCCTGGCTGCCACAGTGCACATCAGGCCTGCACAAACACAACATATGCTCATATCTACACACGTCTCTGTACATCCCCCTGGGCGTGGCTCACGTCTACACACGCCTCTGTACATCCCCCTGGGCGTGGCTCACGTCTACACACGCCTCTGTACATCCCCCTGGGCGTGGCTCACGTCTACACACGCCTCTGTACATCCCCCTGGGCGTGGCTCACATCTACATACATCTCTGTACATCCGCCTGGGCGTGGCTCACATCTACACACGCCTCTGTACATCCATCTGGGCGTGGCTCACGTCTACACACGCCTCGTACATCCCCCTGGGCGTGGCTCATGTCTACACACGCCTCTGTACATCCCCCTGGGCGTGGCTCACATCTACATACATCTCTGTACATCCGCCTGGGCGTGGCTCACATCTAT